>NC_058083.1:283031808-283331808 GCF_014858855.1 Bufo gargarizans | reverse complement strand
GCACACGGGCGGCTTCCGTGTTTTGCGGACCGCAAAAATCGGAACGGTCGTGTGCATGAGGCCTAATGCTAGTACGCCTAGTCTAATTTATGAAATGCTGTGAGACTTTTAATAAACAGTCGGCAAAAGACCAAAAGTTGAAGCAAGTACAAGTAATTGTACACCTAAAAACAGGAGAGCTTAATAAATGTACCCCATTATTTATGATGTTTTTCCCTTAATTTTAGTAATAATATTTTGTATCTTTTTGAAGCACTGAAAAATCCTATCTTTGTAAGGGGGCAGGTCGATAGTACAGTGGTAAATCTGCTGCCTGCCACCCATACAGTCTGGGGTTTAATTCTCACCAAAGACCTGTGATTTATTTAGTACATGTCTATGTGCTGGGAGAGGGAAAGGGAAGGGCCAGACAGCCTCATTCACTGCACTGAAGTGACTATAATGTGGATGACAAAGCAGCTGAGCAGGGCTTCTGACTGCAGTACCCCCTATCATGGATCTGATAGAACACATCAAATCGGTTATGCACATGTATCTGTATCTGTTTTTCACTGTAGACTAATTTTCATTCAGTGATTTATACTAATTAAATGATCCGCTATCTTTACAACCCTCCTGAAAATTACTAAGAATAAAATCATTACAATTCAGGTGGGAGTTTCCTCTCCCTGGTGAGCAGTATCATCATGGCCTAGTGATGGCTCTCCCGAGAGACTAGTGCTAAGTACTATGCAGGTATATACCTACTGGTACTGCTCCTGATGCAACAAGCATGACATAATGTAACAATGGGCAGGTCAAATCTGCCAGAGTGGAAGATGCTCCTTTGGAGGGGTTCTGCTTACAGACAGGGTCACAATCAGGAAAAACTCCCTGTACATGGCCGCAAGAGGAAATAAGAACTGGGACTGTTTTGTATGATATGGTCCTTTAAAGGCGCTTTTTTGTCGGCAGTCCCTCTAGGCCCCCTGCAGACGAGCTTGTGTCACGCTGCAAATCCACAGCGCAGCTCCCAGCACTGACGGGGTCGCATAGCTTTATACTGATTTATGATGCTATGTAACCCTTACAGTTCTGGAATGTATTGGATAACACTGGCAGCATTATGTCAGTGTTATCCAATACATTTCAGAACTGTAAGGGTTACATAGCATTATAAATCAATATAATGCTATGGGACTCCGGCAGTGCTGAGAGGTCAGGCCGGGAGCTGCACTGTGGACTCGCAGCGTGACAAACGCTCGTCTGCATGGGGCCTTACCATTTTTCACCCTTGTTAAATGGGTTTGTCTCTACACTGATAGGACTCTTATTAGAGTGTGTTTAGACATTATGCTGACAAGGAGAATTATAACGTTTACTAAAAAAAACTATTTCATACATTTCTAGGAGGAATAACAGAGTAATGGCACTATGTACAAACCAATTTTTCTGCATTATTATTTCATCAGAAATACATATGAATACAAATATTCACTAGATTCCAAAGTCATGGACCTATGCATGCTACCAAAGTTTTATTCACCTGAATGGTGCCAATACAGAATTCTCCTGCTGTCTTCTAGTAGGCTGCATCTGGAGCCAGTGCTGTCCTGAGCCTCTTCAGTCAGTATAAGGGGCTGTTCATATCTAATTTTTGCTGTACGTCAAGCGTATATGATTGTATACAGTAAAAACGTATTGAAACGTATCACTTGAGTTTCCCCTATACTATAAGTGGGCAAATGTGGTTCAAAAGTGCATACTTTTGACTCTTTGTTTCACTGGTATATATATATATATATATATATATATATGTATATATATATATATATATATATTGTGGGGATTCGCTCTGGTAGGCAGGTTAGCGGACGCAGTATAGAGGCAAAGGACCAGGTTGTAAATCACTCTTCAGTGTTTATTCACATTGATAATATAACAGTCACTTTTTAGGCTTTGTGCTTGTTCACACACAGAAAAACTAAATAAAGTTCACCTGGTATCCTGGGTGTCATTTCACACCCGGCTGAATGCTCAGCCTTGGAAAGTCCACTTGCAGGCTTTAACCACTTCAACCCCCCTAGCTGAAACACCCTTAATGACCAGGCCACTTTTTACACTTCTGCACTACACTACTTTCACCGTTTATTGCTCGGTCATGCAACTTACCACCCAAATGAATTTTACCTCCTTTTCTTCTCACTAATAGAGCTTTCATTTGGTGGTATTTCATTGCTGCTGACATTTTTACTTTTTTTGTTATTAATTGAAATGTAACGAAATTTTTGCAAAAAAATGACATTTTTCACTTTCAGTTGTAAAATCTTTAAAAAAAAAAAACGACATCCATATATAAATTTTTCGCTAAATCTATTGTTCTACATGTCTTTGATAAAAAAAAAAATGTTTGGGTAAAAAAAATGGTTTGGGTAAAAGTTATAGCATTTACAAACTATGGTACAAAAATGTGAATTTCCGCTTTTTGAAGCAGCTCTGACTTTCTGAGCACCTGTCATGTTTCCTGAGGTTCTACAATGCCCAAACAGTAGAAAAACCCCACAAATGACCCCATTTCGGAAAGTAGACACCCTAAGGTATTCGCTGATGGGCATAGTGAGTTCATAGAACTTTTTATTTTTTGTCACAAGTTAGCTGAACATGATATATATATTTTTTTCCTTACAAAGTCTCATATTCCACTAACTTGTGACAAAAAATAAAAACTTCCATGAACTCACTATGCCCATCATGAAATACCTTGGGGTGTCTTCTTTCCAAAATGGGGTCACTTGTGGGGTAGTTATACTGCCCTGGCATTTTAGGGGCCCAAATGCGTGCGAAGTAGTTTGAAATCAAAATCTGTAAAAAATGGCCTGTGAAATCCAAAAGGTGTTCTTTGGAATGTGGGCCCCTTTGCCCACCTAGGCGGCAAAAAAGTGTCACACATGTGGTATCGCCGTACTCAGGAGAAGTTGGGGAATGTGTTTTGGGGTGTCATTCTACATATACCCATGCTGGGTGAGAGAAATATCTCGGCAAAACACAACTTTTCCCATTTTTTTATACAAAGGTGGCATTTGACCAAGATATTTATCTCACCCAGCATGGGTATATGTAAAATGACACCCCAAAACACATTCCCCAACTTCTCCTGAGTACGGCGATACCACATGTGTGACACTTTTTTGCAGCCTAGATGCGCAAAGGTGCCCAAATTCCTTTTAGGAGGGCATTTTTAGACATTTGGATCCCAGACTTCTTCTCATGCTTTAGGGCCCCTAAAAAGCCAGGGCAGTATAAATACCCCACATGTGACCCCATTTTGGAAAGAAGACACCCCAAGGTATTCAATGAGGGGCCTGGCGAGTTCATAGAATTTTTTTTTTTTGGGCATAAGTTAGCGGAAATTGTTTTTTTTTGTTGTTTTTTCTCACAAAGTCTCACTTTCCGCTAACTTGGGACAAAAATTTCAATCTTCCACGGACTCACTATGCCCCTCAGCGAATACCTTGGGGTGTCTTCTTTCCAAAATGGGGTCATTTGTGGGGTGTTTGTACTGCCCTGGCATTTGAGGGTCTCCGCAATCATTACATGTATGACCAGCATTAGGAGTTTCTACTATTCTCCTTATATTGAGCATACAGGTAATGCGGCATACGGCACAGATTTCTTCATTCGCATCGATCAATGTGGATGAAAAAATCTCTGCCCAAAAAAAAAAGGAGGGGAAAGGCGTCTGCCAGGACATAGGAGCTCCGCCCAACATCCATACCCACTTAGCTCGTATGCCCTGGCAAACCCGATTTATCCATTCACATCAATCGATGTGGATGAATAAATCATTGCCAGGATTTTTTTATTTATTTTTTATATACAAAGTGTTTGCCAAAGCATATGAACACCGCCACCTCCTCAGCTCATATGCCTCGGCAAACGTATCTTTTACTGCAGAGGAGAAATCTCGTCTTGCAGCGCTGCATACACTGACTTGTGTGTAATCTGACAGCAGCGCAATGCTTCTGTCAGAATGCACATCAGTGCTGCAGCTAGTCGATCGGTTAGTCCACCTGGAAGGTAAAAAAAACAAAACAAAAAACCAGGCCGCAACGCAATAAATTTTATTAACTTCATAATAACTTTAGAACAGAACATATAAACTTTATTTAACTTTTGAAACTGAACGTTAACTTTTTTGCTTACTGGTGTTTTTATTTTATTTTTTTACCTTTATAGGACAAACCTCTCCTTCCCCATGGGACAATGTGCAAAGTGCAAATCGCCCAAAGATGTGGCGAAGTGCATTATGCACTTTGTCCCAGGTGAAAGGAGAGGTTTGCAGCAGCTGTGTGTGAATGGGTCCTAATAGCCCTGTGTGCCTGTCCTGTGAGATGTGATCCCTATGCTAGGTGTACCTGTGCGTGGTACTTCCGGAAACACTCCCCTAAGCATAGGGCAGGGTGGTCAGGGCAGTCAGGACAGAAATAGCGGGTGTCACGCCTTATTCCACTCATGCTACAGACACAACATCTTTTTCGAGGTGGTACCACTGAGGAAGGGGCCACTAAGAGCCCCGAAACGCGTCTGGTACTGGACCCCCCGACTCAACCTAAGGACCACCAATTTTTGCAGTTCCGATCCTTCCTGGAGACATTACATTGAAGGTTTATCGGGTGCATCTGCAGAATTGTGGACCATAAAGAAACGCTGGCGCCAGCAAGTAAGGAACTTTGATTGTTCATTCAAAGGACAGATTGTCGAAATCCCTTCAAAAAAATCTATTGGGAGACACTATATACCACTTTACGTTGAAGTCGGTGCTCACATATGCAAGTTATAGCGGAGATTCTATCCTGATTACCACGCGGGACGCCGCGGACTGTTGCTCGGAGCCGCCCAAGCATATCGAATACGTGAGTAGACTGAATAACATAATCGACAATTAATCCTTTGGAAGGTAATGTTGCCACTTTGAACTGTGTAAAAATAATCGACAATTAATCTTTTGGAAGATAGTGATGCCATCTCGAACTGTATAGAAATAGTCGTATCACGATTACAATTGGACAGACTACTAGCTCTTGGCTAAGAGCCTAGGTAATTGGATCGGTCTTTTTAGACTCAAATTCGAGAACTATCAGGTTTTCCTCTTTGCGATTTTTGCACATAATATAATTTGGATATTGGACTGAATACTTGGACATTTTCGAATACGTTCGAATATTCTTCTGCCAATCCTCGCGATTAATTGGTTTTATCCGATTATATATTTATATCCATTGGGTCCTTGATTACCATTGTGTTTTAGTGATTTCAGATTGCAGGTACTATTTTAATGTATTTGTATATGTGATTGAATGTTTGAATATTGATATATATTTTTAATACAATAATTTACTATTTAATAAAGTACCACGGCTACCAGATATAGCGAGTGCCCAGCCCTTTCTTTTGAATATGTATTAGGGACTCGTCTACGCAGATGTTTTGCTCAGGGGTATACAAATCTGCAAATTTCTGGTTGAAGTGGTCTATGAGGGGCCGAATTTTGTGGAGCCGGTCAAAAGCTGGGTGGCCTGTGGGACGGGAGGTGGTGTTGTCGCTAAAGTGCAGGAAACGCAGGATGTTCTCAAATCGTGCCCTGGACATAGCAGCAGAGAACATGGGCATGTGATGAATTGGGTTCGTGGACCAATATGACCCCAATTCATGCTTTTTGGTTAGACCCATGTTGAGGAGAAGGCCCAGAAAAATTTAAATTTCGTAAACTTGGACTAGTTTCCACCGGAAAGGCTGGGCATAAAAGCTTCCCGGGTTGGCGGATATAAATTGAGTGGCATACCGATTTGTTTCTGCCACAACTAAGTCCAAGAGCTCCGCAGTCAAGAACAGCTAAAAAAATCCCAGGGCCGAACCGATCTGAGCTGTCTCAACCCGAACTCCAGACTGGGCGGTGAAAGGGGGAACTACAGGTGCGGCTGAAGTTGGGGACTGCCAATCAGGGTTTGCCAGCACCTCAGGGATTCTAGGGGCTCTACGGGCCTGTCTGTGCGGTGGCTGCGACTGGGTAACTACTGCACGTGCCACCGTACCAGCTTCAACTGCCCTTCTGGTGCTCGCCACTTCACCATGTTGTACGGCAGTGCTGGTACTAGGTCCAGGATGGGCTGCGCTGCTGGTGTATGCCTCACCACGTAATCCGACAGCGCCAGCCCCACTCTGCTGCCCTTAAAGTGGATCCTGCGCAACCTGTGGTCTAGCGACACGGGGCCGGGTACGCCTGGTGGTATCAGGGACCTCAACCTCCTCGTCCGAACTTTGTGTTAGACTGCCGCTGCTTTCTACAGGTTCATATTCTGACCCGCTAGATTCATCAGATGAGGGTTCCCATTCCTCATCCGACTGGGTCAGAAGCCTGTAGGCCTCTTCAGAAGAATACCCCCTGTTTGACATTTGGGCTACTAAATTTAGGGGTATTCCCTGAGACTACCCAAAAAAAAAAGCAAGCCTGTCTTACAAAGGGGAGGCTAGCGAAGTACCGGAGGCCGCTGCGGTTGATAAAAAATATCAAAACTGATTTATAAATCGCCGCAGCGCTTGTAAAGTGATTGTGCAGTGATCAAAAAAATAATAATTTTTGTCACTGCGGTGGGGCGGGCGTGGGTGAACGCACGTGTGGGCGACCGATCAGGCCTGATCGGGCAAACACTGCGTTTTGGGTGGAGGGCGAGCTAAGGTGACACTAATACTATTATAGATCTGACTGTGATCAGTTTTGATCACTTACAGATACTATAAAAGTACAAATGCTGATTAGCGATACTCTAATCAGCGAATCAGTGACTGCGGTGCGGTGGGCGCTAAACGATCGCTAACTACCTAACCAAGGGGCCTAAACTATCCTAAAACCTAACAGTCAATACCAGTGAAAAAAAAAAGTGACAGTTTACACTGATCACTTTTTTCCCTTTCACTAGGTGATTGACAGGGGGCGATCAAGGGGTTAATTGGGGTGATGGAGGGTGATCTGGGGGCTAAGTGTGGTGTTGGTGGGTACTCACAGTGATGCCTGCTCCTCTGCTGAGACCAACCGACGAAAAGGACCAGCAGAGGAGCAGGGAAGCCATTTAACACCTTATATTTATAAATATAAGGTGTTAGATGGCTTCTGATTAGATTTTTAAAAAATCAGCAACCTGCCAGCAACGATCATTGGCTGGCAGGTTGCTGACGAAATACTCCTTGAGCGGGCCGGCTCTGACCGAAATCTCGCGAGATGACGCACGGATGCGTCCAGGAGGAATGAATCGACCGCCTTCAGGACGCATCCGTGCGTTAGGCGGTCGGGAGGAGGTTAAGGAGGCCTGCTCGCCTGACACACGGTCTACAGACCTCAGCACAGAGATCTCCAGAGCTCCACTGTCAGAGGGAGGTAATCCACACCATGTCCCTGCATCTTATGGGGTGAATACTAATGAGCGCTTCCATTATGGAAGCTCTCATAAGTACCAGAGTACCGGGAAGCGGTGAAGGCTCTGTACTCACCGCTTCCTGGTCCTCGGCTGTGAAGGCTGCACACAAAGCGAGGGCGCTCTGTGACCTCACGCTGTGCGCACCAGTTCACAGCACAGCCGACAGCAGAAGAGAAGAAGAGCGCGGGCTGTGAGGAGCGGCAGCATCCAGGAGCAGGAGAGGTAAGTGTTTTTTTTTACTTTATGTCATCTGAGGCATGGGGCACATCTGAGGCAATGGGGGCTGATAAAAAGAGGCAATGGGGGCTGATAAAAAGAGGCATGGGGGCTGATATGAGGCTGGGAACTGATCAAATGAGGCATGGGACTAATACAGTCCTGATCAAAAGTTTAAGACCACTTGAAAAATGGCAAAAAATCATATTTAGCATGGCTGGATCTTAACAAGGTTCCAAGTAGAGCTTCAACATGCAACAAGAAGAAATGGGAGTGAGACAAAACATTTTAGAAATTCCAAATGACTGTCTTACTGCGTCCCACCTCAGCAGCGATGGCGCGCTGTGAGAGACCCTGCTTATGCAGTTCAACAACCCGACCACGTTCAAAAAGGGAGAGTTTTTTTGCCTTTGCCATCACAACGTGTGACTATCTGACAGAAAATGATAATGAATCCACATCTTTGCACAAATTTGGCCTTTTAAAGGCATGTGGTCCTAAACTTTTGATCAGCTGAAAAACAGCCTGTTTCAGTTTATTCGTTGTTTTCATTAAATTAAATGCTCAAAAAATGTTTTGTCTCACTCCCATTTCTTCTTGTTGCATGTTGAAGCTCTACTTAGAACCTTGTTAAGATCCAGCCATGCTAAATATGATTTTTTGCCATTTTTCAAGTGGTCTTAAACTTTTGATAAGGACTGTGTGAGACTAGGGGCTGGTCAAAAGGGGTCTGATCTGGGTCTGGGGGTCTGATCTGAGGTCTGAATGGGGTCTCATTTATATTGGGGCTCATATCTGAGGTCTGATTGGGGGTCATTCACTTTTGGGTGTGAGCTGAGGTCTGATTGTGGGTCTGATCTGAGGTCTTATTGGGGTCTTATTAACATTAGGGATCTGATTGGAGCTGTAATCTGAGGTCTGATTAACATTGGGGGTCTGATTGCTGGTCTGACCTGAGGTCTAATGAAAAATATTTTTTCTTAGTGTCCTCCTCTAAAACCTAGGTGCGTTTTATGGGCCTGTGCATCTTATAGAGCGAAAAATACAGTACTTGCTATACAGCTGACTAAGTTACTTACCTTGGAGTCATGGAGATAGCGGCCACTCAATGTGGAAAATATGTAGTAACTAGAAATAAGGCCCCATGCCCACGACCGTATCCATTTACGGTCCACAAATACGGATGAGGTCCGTGTTGCATCTGCATTTTTTGCAAACCCATTGACCTCAAGGGATCCGCAGTCCATATTTTTCTGACAAGTATAGAACGAGTTCTATCTTTTTGAGGAACGGATCATCCATGTGCTTTCTGCATCCATATGTCCATTCCATAAAAAACAATGGGTCTGCAAATAAAGTGCGGCTAGCACATGGGCCACATCTGTATTTTGCGGATCCGCGATTTGTGGACTGTAGAATAGACACGGTCGTGTGCTTGGGTCCTTCAAGGGAGCAGAAAGCTAAACAGTGTAATAGTAAGGGTCCATTCACACGTCCCTATGAATGGGTCCGGATCCGTTACACAATTTTGAGGAATCCATCAATGGGGCCGCGGAACGGAAGTGCAGATGCGGACAGCACACAGCGTGCTGTCCGCATCCGTACTTCCGTTCCGCAGCTCCGCAAAAAATAGAGCATGTCCTATGCTTGTCCGCAGACACGGACAAGAAAAGGCATTTCTATTGGGGTGCCGGCCATGTGCGGTCTGGTGTTTTGCGGATCCGCAATTTGCGTACCTCAAAACACTTGCAGACGTCTGAATGGACCCTAAAGAAGACATACAAATACCATATAACATGCAGGTGGATGGCAACAATCTACAATTCTTTACTGAATAACAGTTTGATAGTCAACAAATAACGTGACGGGTGCAACGAGCAATATTCAGTTGTCCGCACAAGCACAGCAATGCAAAACAGTAAATCGGCCTCATTCATCAAAGCTTTCTAGTTGCCTATAGCAACCAATCAGAGCTCACCTTTCATTTTTTCAGAACACTTTAAGAAATGAAAGGTGAGCTCTGATTGGTTACTATGAACAACTACGACAGTTTTGACAAAGGAGGCCCAATATCTTTGTATAGGATACAGTTCAACAGTCCTTATACCAGGTGCCCTTTTAACTTAAAGGGCTTTTCCAGGATTTTAATATTGATGACCTGTCCTCAGGATAGGTCATCAATATCAGATCATCGGGGGTCCAATACCCGACACCACCTCTGATTGTTTGAAGAGAAGGCCGCGCTCCGTGCGAGCGCAGCCTTCTCCTCACTGTCTACCTGCCTGTTCTTCTTCAAGTGTATATTACAGAGCCGTCCCATAGAAAGAACAGGACGGCATCTCGTCATTACACCTGCTCACCACTGCGATGTCGATCAGGGAACCAATAAAGGGAAGGCTGTACTCGCACTGAGCGCGCCCTTCTCCTTAACCAGCTGATCGGCAGGGATGCCGGGTGTAGGACCCCGACCGATCTGATCTTGATGACCTATCCTGAGGATAGGTCATCAATATTAAAATCTTGGGAAAACCCTTTAGGTCATGCTCCACAGCTACCCTCCATTAGGTGCTCACTCAGGCCATGGATCCTCTCCACGTGGTCCACATACTCACAGTTCTCAGGTGTGGTTCACTATAAGCCACAGCTCCTAGATGTGAGGGCTAGGAAGCACTAGATGGGAAGGAGACATGTGTTCGAGTACAGTGTCACCAGGATTTTCTTTTTTTGCTGTACAAGGCTCTGTTCAAACATATATTTAATGGATACACTTGGAAAATCTTGAAAGTGTATGCAACTACAGTATATGCAGTACAGTTACAGATATCACCCACTGGCATCAATAGTAAAAACATACTAGCAGTATACATTTTTGAAGGGTTCCACTTTAATTGGCTTTATACTGCCCAAACTTATGCCAAAAAGTAGAACTACCAGTATTATATCCTATGGCCAGGTTGAGTCTGTAAAACGGGAGATTTTATAGCCTAGGACTCCAGGATGTGGTTCATATGAGTGGTGCAAGACCATGTCACTGTGGATCCCAAGGCTGACCTGAACCTATAGATCAAGGGTACTTAGGGGCACTTAATTGGCGGACCACTTATACCAGCAGTCTAGACTATTGTATTTAAACTATATCAGTGTCCTTGGGTTACACATTATCCCCTATCCACAAGATAAGGGAAAACTATCAAATCAGTGGGGGTCCTACTGCTGGTACCCCCACCGATCATTAGAACGGGGGCCTTGCACCCCCTGTAGGCCCCTTGCTGCTGCCCTAAAATGACCGGAGTGGCGGCTCACACATGCACACAGCAGCTCCATTCATTTCTATGGGAGTTCTGGAGATAGGTGAGTGCTGTACTCAGCTATCTGCGGAACTCCCATAGAAATGAATGGAGCTGCTGGGGCCTGCAGGGGTATGGGGCCCCTGTAATCATGGGAGTCCTAGCGGTATAACCCCCACAATCTAATAGTTATCCCCAATTCTGTGGATAGGGGGTAACTTGTACCCTCCGGAATATCCCTTTAGGCTACATTCACACAACCATATGTGTTTTGCGATCAGCAAATTGCGGTTCCGCAAAAAAAAAAAATGATGTTCCGTATGGCATCCGTTTTTTTTGCGGATCCATTTTAACAATGCCTATCCTTGTCAGCAAAACAGACAAGAATATGACATGTTCTATCTTTTTTGAGAGGCTACGGAATGGACATACGGATTCGGATAGCACACGGATCAGGGAGGGACTTGCCCACCAGAGCACCCTCCGGTGCGCCTAAGCTTTGTCAACAATGTATGGTTAATGAAATATACACAGAGGGTAGGCCCTCAGAATATTTTCATCTGGTGGACCCAAGGGACTTGAGCCCGATGCTGAAGGAGACATTTTTAGGGCTCATGCACACAATCGTGTTTTTGTCTGTGTCCGTTTACTTTTTTTTCTGGCCCGTGTGCGGAACCATTCACTTCAATGCAGCTGCAAAAAACGGAAATGACTCCATGTGCATTCTGCGTCTGTATGTCCATTCCGCAAAAAGATAGAACATGTCCTATTATTGTCTGTATTACGGACAATAGGACTGGCCTATTAGGGGCTGGTCGTTCCGTTCCGCAATAAGCAGAATGCACACGGCTGGTATCAGTTTTTTTTTTTCGGATCCGCAACTTGTGGCCCACAAACAATGGCGTAGCGTGGATTTCCAGGCCCCAGATTTCAGAACACACACAGTGTGACCTGAAGTCTGGGGCCAGGCTGCGGCAGTGTGGGCTAAATTCTATATCCCCCCCCCCCCCCCCAACCCTACCGTGAAACAAATATCTGGATGGACATTACATACAGTGCTACAAAATATACAGGAGAATAAAGCAGCACATATCTCTTACATCCAGTGATATCTCCTGTGATGTAGACTTTCCTCAATGTCTTTATTTGAAGATTAGACCGCCATGACACCTTCTTTCAGCCGCGTCTCGTCTTTGCAGAGTTTCACAGATTTTTTTTTTTAGATTCCTTCCTTTACTATCATCCTCCTCTCCTGGTGCCTCAACCAGTCATCCTGCTGCTACCCCCAATACCTTGATAGAGCCAGACAGATAGTCCCCCATAATACCATGCTTCCAAACTGTCCTCTGTAGTGTTCCCTACAGCACAGTTCCTCACCTCACGTTTTCAGGATTTCCTTAGTATTGAGCAGATGATACAATTAATGTCAGTGCTTTAAGACTTACCTCAGATATTCATTCTATGTGACATTCAAATCATACCAACTGTCCTACAGTACCACCTATAGCATCCCCAAGTCAATGGGTCCGTGAAAGAACACGGATGCACACAAGATTAGCATCCGTGTCCGTGATCCGTGGCCTTAGGTTACTTTCATACAGACGGATCCGAAGATCCGTCTGCATAAAAGCTTTTTCAGAGCTGAGTTTTCACATCCCATAGTGATGGGGACGCTTCAGGTTAGAATATACTAAAAGAACTGTGTACATGACTGCCCCCTGTAGTTAACCACTGGTGGCCAGTGCGGCCGCCCCCCCCCCTCCCTCCCCTGTAGTTAACTCATTGGTAGCCAGTGGGACCCCCGCCTCCCTCCCCTGTAGTTAACTCTTTGTTAGCTACAGGGGAGGGAGGGGGAGGCTGGCTAACAAAGAGTTAACTACAGGGGAGGGAGGCGGGGGTCCCACTGGCTACCAATGAGTTAACTACAGGGGAGGGAGGGGGGAGGCTGGCTAACTCGTTGGTAGCCAGTGGGCCCCCCCTCCCTCCCCTGTAGTTAACACATTGGTAGCCACTGGGCCCCCCCTCCCTCCCGTGTAGTTAACTCGTTGGTAGCCAGCCCCCCTCCCTCCCCTGTAGTTAACTCATTGGTGGCCAGTGGGCCCCCCTCCCTCCCCTGTAGTTAACTCGTTGGTGGCCAGTGGGCCCTCTCCCCTCCCTCCCCCTCCTAATTAAAATCTCCCCCCCTATCATTGGTGGCAGTGGAGAGTACCGATCGGAGTCCCAGTTTAATCGCTGGGGCTCCGATCGGTAACCATGGCAACCGGGACGCTACTGCAGTCCTGGTTGCCATGGTTACTTAGCAATTTGTAGAAGCATTATACTTACCTGCGAGCTGCGATGTCTGTGACCGGCCTGGAGCTCCTCCTACTGGTAAGTGACAGATCATTAAGCAATGCGCCGCACAGACCTGTCACTTACCAGTAGGAGGAGCTCCCGGCCGGACACAGACATCGCTGCTCGCAGGTAAGTATAATGCTTCTACAAATTGCTAAGTAACCATGGCAACCGGGACTGCAGTAGCGTCCTGGTTGGCATGGTTACCGATCGGAGCCCCAGCGATTAAACTGGGACTCCGATCGGTACTCTCCACTGCCACCAATGATAGGGGGGGAGATTTTAATTAGGAGGGGGAGGGAGGGCCCACTGGCCACCAACGAGTTAACTACAGGGGAGGGAGGGGGGCCCACTGGCTACCAATGAGTTAACTACAGGGGAGGGAGGGGGGGCCTGCCGCACTGGCCACCAATGAGTAAACTACAGGGGGGGGGCCCACTGCACTGGCCACCAATGAGTTAAAAACAGGGGGGGGGGTCTGCCCCCTGCTGCCTGGCAGCACCTGTACACAGTCATGTACACAGTTTTTTAGTATATTCTAGCCTGAAGCGTCCCCATCACCATGGGAACGCCTCTGTGTTAGAATATACTGTCGGATCTGAGTTTCACGATGTAACTCATATCCGACAGTATATTCTAACATAGAGGCGTTCCCATGGTGATGGGGACGCTTCAAGTTAAAATATAACATCGGATTGGAGAAAACTCCGATCCGATGGTATAAAAGGGACTCCGGACTTTACATTAAAAGTCAATGGGGGACGGATCCGTTTGCAATTGCACCATATTGTGTCAACGTCAAACGGATCAGTCCCCATTGACTTGCATTGTAATTCAGGACAGATCCGTTTGGCTCCGCACGGCCTGGCGGACACCAAAACGACTTTTTTTTCATGTCCGTGGATCCTCCAAAAATCAAGGAAGACCCACAGACCCCGTTTTTGCGGACCGTGAAAAAAAACTGTTGTGTGCATGAGGCCTTATTGTAATAATTATGGCCCCCCCTCTGTAGTATTATTGTAATAATTATGGCCCCTCTCTGCAGTATTATTGTAATACTTATGGCCCCCTCTGTAGAATTATTGCAATAATTATGGCCCCCCTCTGTAATATTATTGTAATAATTATGGCCCCCCTCTGTAGTATTATTGTAATAATGCCCCCCTCTGTAGAATTATTGTAATAATTATAGGCCCCTCTGTAAAATTATTGTAATAATTATGGCCCCCTTTGTAGAATTATTGCAATAATTATGGCCCCCTCTGTAAAATTATTGTAATAAGTATGGCCCCCTCTGTGTAGTATTATTGTAATAATTATGGCCCCCTCTCTAGTATTATTGTAATAATTATGGCCCCATCTCTAGTATTATTGTAATAATTATGGCCCCCTCTGTAGAATTATTGTAATAATTATGGCCCCCTCTCTAGTATTATTGTAATAATTATGGCCCCTCTCTGTAGAATTATTGTAATAATTATGGCCCCCTCTCTAGTATTATTGTAATAATTATGGCCCCCCTCTGTAGAATTATTGTAATAATTATGGCCCCCTCTCTAGTATTATTGTAATAATTATGGGCCCCCTCTGTAGAATTATTGTAATAATTATGGCCCCCTCTCTAGTATTATTGTAATAATTATGGCCCCCCTCTGTAGAATTATTGTAATAATTATAGCCCCCCTCTGTAGTATTATTGTAATAATTATGGCCCCCTCTGTAAAATTATTGCAATAATTATGACCCCCTCTCTAATATTATTGTAATAATTATCGACCCGTCTGTAGAATTATTGTAATGATTATGGTCCCCTCTGTAGTATTCTTGTAATAATTGTGGCCCCTCTGTAGTATTAATATAATAATTATGGCCCCAATTCCTTTTATATATATAATTGCCTCCTTTGTATAATGCCCCCACCCTCCCTAGTACCCCCAGTATGGCCTGCCTATTAAAATAATAAATACCTCTCTTCCTCACTACGTCATCGTTTGTGGCGGTCCCGGCGCAGGCGGTCAGGAACACATCACCGTGCCCTCCTGTGCAGCGTCATCACTGACTCTCCTAATGCAGAGAGAGTGTGGTAACTGGGAGAACGATGTCCCTAGCCAACTGATGCGGCCCTGCCTGAAAGTGGAGAGGTCTCCCGCCTAAATGCGGGAGAATCACCCCCTAAAGGAGCGACCCCACTTATCGGTGGCTGGCGGCATCAGTTGGCTAGGGACATCGTTCGCCCAGTTACCACACTCTCTCTGCATTAGGAGAGTCAGTGATTTTTATTACGGTTTTTCTTCAGTACATCCTGCAGTGAAGAGCTCCTTTTGGAACCTTGGCGGACCCCTCTACCACAAATTTGTTTATCCGCTGTGGCTGGATACATCTCCTAAAACTTTCATCAAACCGTGAGTGGTGACTACATAGTCCAAAATTGTAATCTGAAAGTTTGTATACTCAATGTCTGCTAAAACACACAAATTTATCGTATATATGCAGCTATCTAAATTCTCATTGTGGGACTTATTTTAAATTTATATCGATATAAAAGTTAAGTTTTAGTAGGTTAGTTTCTGCACATACATCAATGTTTCAAAATCCGAAACCGGGTTCGTTAATGAGCCACAAACCCAAGTTCGGATTCGTATTTTGAAACATTGATGTATGCGCAAAAACTAACAGTAAAGGGCACGAGACCAAACAAGTCTCCTGTTACTGGTGGCGATAAGAAGATTACCTCAGCAGAGCCAATACATTGTAAGGCTTTACAAAGCACACATTATTAACGAATCAGGTTCGCACAGAGCAGTCCAAACCCAACCTAGCCTTATTGCTGCCTGAGATGAAAATTGAAACTGCGCTCCCCCCCTCCCCCGATTTCCAATTTCTTAACCTAACCCCTTCCCTCCAGCTCTACTGTTAAGACATACTTGGAAAACATTACATACAGACCGACAGAACATACAGGTAATACAGTGTCCCATACTTCTTAGGGTGGATTCACATCACGTTTTATGCATCCGTTTGACATTTACGTTCCAAAAAAAGGATACAAAAAGCAGCATACCAGTTCTTATATCCTGCACAGTTCAGTAAAAAAAGTATGTTATTTTTTTTACAATGGAACTCAATGGTGAACGGATGCCACTGTATGGCCTCAGTCTGAGACATCTGTTTAATGTATATGTTTTTTTTATATGTTAAAAGGATGGGAAAGACATGATGTGAACCCACCCTTACATCCAGTGACACGTCCTCTGATCTAGACGTTCTCTTTCTTTATCTTCTCCATTCAGACCAGACAGCTATGATTATTTCTTTTAGCCATCTCTTGTCTCTGCCGAGTTTGACAACTACATTTCCATCCTCCTCCCCACCTTCTGAACACCCCTAATACTGTGCTTCCCAGTACTTTATACTGCAGAAACAGATAATGCCCCTGAAAATAGTAATACCACACAGATAGTTCCCCTTCAAAAATTACTGGCACACAGTGCCCCAAATAAAATAACTGTGCCTAAAAAACAGTGTCCCTGAAACTTATAGTGGCATAAACATAGTGTCCTCCAAAATATAATTATGTTAAGCTGATACTGTGCCAGGGTGCCTCCCAAAAGTCCCACCAATAGTAATAATTCTCTGCCACAGTGCACTATGTGGTAACAGTGCACCCAATAGTAATAATGTCCCTCACTTTACCCCCAGAAGTACTAATGCTCCCATAGTGCCTCCAGTAGTACTAATTCCACCTATAATCTATGCCTTTACAAAAAATCCCCCCTTATAATGTGTGCCAGTACATGAAATGACCCCTTATAATGTGTACCAGTACAAAAAAGACCCATTAGAATGTTTGCCAGTAAAATAATTCCCCCTCGCAATATGTGCCAGTACAAAATGCTCCCTTATAATGTGTGCAAATACAAAAAATGCTCCCTTATGACATGTGCTAGTACAAAAAAAACCAAAAAACTTTTAGTGCCCCATGTACAACAAATGTCCCCACAGTGGCCACCAAAGAAATGCTCCTTTTTACAGCTACAATGTCCCCATGGTGTATTCTCCAGTTATAAAATAATGCCCCCCACCCCACTGTGGCCCAGCACCATGCTGCCAAATAAAAATAATAAACTCAGATACTTACCTCCATTCTGCTGCCAGCGATACAGTGCAAGACACGGACCTCTTCTAGTGTGTGCCCTGAGGTTTATGCAGCCCGGCTCGGGCAGTGTGATCATGACACCGGAACTAGGACTAAAGCCTATTAGAGGAAACGGTGGGCCAGGGAGACATCGCTCCAGTGCCCCATCGCAGCATTCAATTGTATTGCTCAGAGGAAACGGTGGGCCAGGGAGACATCGCTCCGGTGCCCCATCGCAGCATTCAACTGTATTGCTCAGAGGAAACGGTGGGCCTGGGAGACATCGCTCCGGTGCCCCGTCGCAGCATTCAATTGTATTGCTCAGAGGAAACGGTGGGCCCGGGAGACATCGCTCCGATGCCCCGTCTCAGCATTCAACTGTATTGCTCAGAGAAAACGGTGGGCCCGGGAGACAACGCTCCGGTGCCCCATCGCAGCATTCAACTGTATTGCTCAGAGGAAACGGTGGGCCCGGGAGACATCGCTCCGGTGCCCCATCGCAGCATTCAACTGTATTGCTCAGAGGAAACGGTGGGCCTGGGAGACATCGCTCCGGTGCCCCGTCGCAGCATTCAATTGTATTGCTCAGAGGAAACGGTGGGCCCGGGAGACATCGCTCCGATGCCCCGTCTCAGCATTCAACTGTATTGCTCAGAGAAAACGGTGGGCCCGGGAGACAACGCTCCGGTGCCCCGTCGCAGCATTCAACTGTATTGCTCAGAGGAAACGGTGGGCCCGGGAGACATCGCTCCGGTGCCCCATCGCAGCATTCAACTGTATTGCTCAGAGGAAACGGTGGGCCCGGGAGACATCGCTCCGGTGCCCCGTCGCAGCATTCAACTGTATTGCTGTCCTGAGTACGAGATGCAGTTGAATATGTAGAGATGAGCGTTTCCACTATGGCCCATGACCCTTTCCGCTGCCCCCCTCTTGCCCCTACCTAGTGCTCGCCTCAACCCACCTCATTGGCGGTGCACCCCTGCTGTTGTGCCAGGAAGCACTACTTTGTGGGGGACACAAAGGAGATTGGGCAGGATTAGAGCCCTATGTGCATGCATACATTTTATTTCAGCTCGGACTCCATTCTGTGGCCCTTCACTAATAGCCCCCCTGCTACAGCCGGTTAGAGCCCATCATTTCTCCTTGTTGCCACTATGTGACAGCCAGGACACACGACATAAGGACAGGCAGCGTTACTAAAAACGCAGAGATGTGGGAATAGGCACAGGACATGAAGGAGCAGCGGCCCAGAGAATCTCCTCAGAAGTTCTGCTCCAGGATGAGGCGCCGGCATCATGTATCCGCACGTCCCCTCCCTCCTCCCGCTGTCCCCGTCTGTCTCTCCGCCTCCTCCTCCCCCAGCAGTGAGGGAGCTGGCTGCGCTGCTAGGAAGGGGAGTGTGCGCCGCTCCGGGCTGCAGCCTATTTTAGTCACGTCTTCCCGGCCGCTCGTCTTCAGTGACAAACTTTCCCGGGACGGCCGCTCTTCACAGCCAGGTAAGAAGCGGGGCTCAGCCCGAACTTCCCCTCACACTCTGCACGGGTCGCCTGTCGTGTGCCCCCCCGGGGGCTTCTCCTTGGTGTGCTGTGTAGAAGACTGCGCCATTTGCATTGGCTCTGGCAGTTCTTGTGACAAGTGCATGGCCGGGAGGAGAGCTCACCCCTCATGTCACCGTGTAACAGGAGAGGATATGCTAATATGTCATGGAGCTTCTCTAAACTTTCCCTGAGGAGATGAGCATCATGGATGCTGCCATGTCACTTCTCTAAGTTATACCTGGGGACCATTAATAACCCCGCATTGTCAGTAGGAGCATTACTAGAAAGATGGACTGAAAACGACCCACATGATAAGCGTATGTTCACACAGCGCGTCTTCTGCAGCAGATGCGGATTTATTGTGAAATGTGCATTGCAACTGGTGAAATCCGTAACAGAAATTTGCATGTTGCAAATTTTCGATTTGAACCATGGGTCAATTTACACTGCAGATTTTTTTTTTTGGGACATTTCTTAATATCTCATCCGCTATTCTAGAACCGTAAAAAGCTGCAGATTGGCTGCACGTAAATCCACATGGTTGTATCCCAGACTATAGGACTCTGGACTGGCCGTCTGTCTTATATCAACAGGGGCGAGCTGATGGGGTCAGGGAAGATCGGGCATGCCGAAATCCACATGGATGTATCCCAGACTATAGGACTCTGGGCTGGCCGTGTGTCTTATATCGACAGGGGCGAGCTGATGGGGTCAGGGAAGGATCGGGCATGCCGAAATCCACATGGATGTATCCCAGACAATAGGACTCTGGGCTGGCCGTCTGTCTTATATCAACAGGGGCGAGCTGATGGGGGCAGGGAAGGATCGGGCATGCAGAAATCCACATGCCCGATCCGTTATCTGTATGGGAGATAAGCTGCCTGGCAATGTCCCCCCCCCCCTCCATGTGGGACTTCCAATAATAGCCAAGTCAGTACTCGGCCATCATCAGGAGACCCCTAGCGGTGAATGGAGAGTGGCATGCATTGGATCCCCATTCACTTATATGCATTCTCTATCAAGCCAAGCATGCATATGTATGGGCGGATCGGGAGAGATAACTGTTCAGCGGGCAGTTTCTTCATGTGCCTTGCCAGCTTACAGTGCGTTCACACTAGCGTTTTTCTTTTCCGGCATAGAGTTCCGTCCTAGGGGCTCTACACCGGAGAAGAACTGATCAGGCATATCCCCATGCATTCTGAAAGGAGAGAAATCTGTTCAGGATGCATCAGGATGTCTTCAGTTCAGTCACTGAACAGCGCAGCGTGCATGCTGCGGTATTATCTCCATCCCAAATTCCGGATCAGTTGCTGCAATGCCGGATCCGTAATTGATTTACATTGAAATGTATTACTACCGGATCCGACATAAAAAATACTGCAATGCCGGATCCGTCCTCCTGGTTTCTGACATCCGGAGAAACGGATCTGTTCTTTCAATGCATTTGTGAATCGGATCCGCATGCAGATTGCCAGCGACGGAACTGCTTGCCGGATCACTCTGCCGCAAGTGTGAAAGTAGCCTAAAAGGGATTGTTCACCCCCCGTGACAGTAAAAAAATGGATCCTGTTGCATCATTTGTCATCCGTTTGAGCCATTTCCATCTGAGATCCGTTTTTTTAGATGGAAACAAAAGTACTGCATGCAGTTTTTTCCTGTGTAAAAAACGGATCTCAGGCGGAAATGGCTGAAACGGATGACAACTGATGCAACAGGATCCGTTTATTTACTGGATCCTGTTTTTTTTTTTTCCTCTAAGGGTACTTTCACACTAGCGGCAGGGGACGCATGCATGCAGTATTTTTAGTCCGGCCGCCTCTCAGTGGAACTCCGTCCCCGCCCCTATTATAGTCAATGGGGATGGAGTGGCAGTCCGGGGGCACACGTGAACTAGCGGCAGGACGGATCCAACAGGCTGTTCACCCGCCAGAACAGCCTGCCGGAGTCCCCTGCCGCTAGTGTGAAACTAGCCTAAATGGTGATGTTAAATGCACCCTTACCTGGTCCCAGCCGCTGGGTTTGGTCTCCATTGCTTTAGCGGTGACCTACTCCTCATACGTCACCCGTCACAGAACCCAGCAGCAAGGACCAGGTAAGGCTTCGTTCACATCACCGTTCAGCCTTTCCTGAAACGGGGCAGGAAAACAGAAAAGACGAATTCAGCACATAACTGAGCTGAACAGAGTCCACGGGCCCCATAGACTATAATGGGGTCCGTTAGGTTTCCGCTCAGAAGAAGATTTTTGAAGCGGAGACAAAAGTCCTGCGCGCACAACTTTTGATTGCGAACTAGAATAGGCATTTCTGTCATAGGGCTGGCTGTGTGCATTCCACAAAATGCAGAACGCACACGGCCGGTATCTGTGTTTTGCAGATCCGCAATTTGTGGACCACAATACACATACGGTCATCTGAATGAGCCCTTAGAGTTAGTGAACGAATAGTAGTGAATGGCAAATACGCATACAGCATAGCAGGGCAAACTACACTGTTTCTGGTAACTCAGGATTTTGCGTAACTCGCATTCACTGCTATGGGAGTTGCAGAAACAGCGAAGTGCAGCCTGCTTGGATATTTACCTAACTCCGCCTACTTGTGGCTGGGAATAACCCTTTAAGGCACCTATGTTTATTTGAGACATACATTCAAAATATACAATAAAAAAAGTGTTACTTTCATGAGGGTTTTTCCAATTTTAATACTCCATTAAAAGGGTTGCTGCAATTACACACTATAGGAAAAGGAATGCCATTGCTGCAGCGCAGATGCAAGGTGGCCGGGATGGGAGCTGCTGCGATTAGATTTCTATGCTCGCTCCCACAGTCCCGGCCACCAGAGAGGCTGGCGCTTTTTCCTATAGTGTGCAAGTGCGGCCACAGCTAGTCATAACTAGAGATGAGCAGTGTATAATGTGATGGAAAAATGAATCCAGCCAGCAAAGGAGGCAATGTGGACAATCACAATACATTAGTAAGTGCCTTTTATTAACTTGCTCTACATAATAAATGCCACTTGCTGAAGTGAGACAACAACTTTAAAGGATGTATAGAGCTGAGGACATGGGTTGCTAGATGGCCGCTAGAACATCCGCAATACCCAGTCCCCATAGCTCTGTGTGCTTTTATTGTGTAAAAAAATCAGATTTGATACATATGCAAATTAACCAACATATGCAAATTGTCCTGTCCCTGAGATGAGTCCAGCGTGAAGAAGCCCAGCACCGCCCCACATCCTTAGAATCTCCTCCTTGCTTCCCAACGTCAGAAAGCTAGAGCACCGTAATCTCGCGACTAGCGCATGCGCAGTGTCCTCATAGTGTTCCTTCCCTGTGCTGGCATCAGCCTCAGGTAACAAACTGCGCATGGGAGTGTTTGGGGGGAAAATGTCATACTCGACAGTGTGGCAATTTTTTGTTAGGCCGCCGGAGGAGGTGAACGTGGCCATTTGCTGAATTTGTGGGCAGAAGGTGAAGCGTGGCCAGGGTGCCAAGGTTGGAACCACTTCCCTGCGTCAACACATGCAGCGTCACCATAAAATGGCTGTGGTCCAGCCTGCCGCAGCAACCGGCGTGTGGGAGCCCAGTGGCACGGACCAAATTTCACACAGTCAAGGCTCCACCACCTCAGCCGAAGGGAGCTGTCTTTCCTTCCTATTATCTGATGCTCCTGCTCCACCTCCTTATCAGTCATTCCATCAGCAATTGATCACCGAAGCGATTGCCAAGAGACAACAGTATGCGTGCACTCATCCAACGGTGCAGAAACTGAACGTGCTCCTGGCCAAGTGGTGGACTCTGCACCTTTCAGAGAACTGATGGCTTGTGCCGAGCTGAGGTGGAGAGTCACAAGCCGTCATTTATTTGCGAAAAAGGCATTACCAGCCCTGCACACATGTAGAACAGAAGGTGGGCCAGTCCTTGAGCCTGTCGGTGTCTACCAAAGTGCACGGCAGCGCCGACGTGTGGAGCTGTAATACAGTCAGGTCCATAAATATTGGGACATCGACGCAATTGTAACATTTTTGGCTCTTAACACCACCACAATGGATTTGAAATTAAACAAACAAGAATTTCTTTAACTGCAGACTGTCAGCTTTAAGGGACCAAAAGTAATGGGACAGAATAATCATAAATCAAACTTTCACTTTTTAATTCTTGGTTGCAAATCCTTTGCAGTCAATTACAGCCTGAAGTCTGGAACGCATAGACATCACCAGACGCTGGGTTTCATCCCTGGTGGTGCTCTGCCAGGCCTCTACTGTAACTGTCTTCCGTTGCTGCTTGTTCTTGGGGCATTTTCCCTTCAGTTTTGCCTTCAGCAAGTGAAATGCATGCTCAATCGGATTCAGGTCAGGTGATTGACTTGGCCATTGCATAACATTCCACTTCTTTCCCTTAAAAAACTCTGGTTGCTTTTGCAGTATGCTTTGGGTCATTGTCCATCTGCACTGTGAAGCGCCATCCAATGAGTTCTAAGCATTTGGCTGAATAGGAGCAGATAATATTGCCCGAAACACTTCAGAATTCATCCTGCTGCTTTTGTCAGCAGTCACATCATCAATAAATACAAGAGAACCAGTTTCATTGGCAGCTATACATGCCCACGACATGACACTACCACCACCATACTTCACTGATGAGGTGGTATGCTTAGGATCACTCTGGTGAAGTCTTCTCTTGATTGTTGACTTTGACACACATACACCTACCTCCTGGAGAGTGTTCTTGATCTGGCCAACTGTTGTGAAGGGTGTTCTCTTCACCAGGGAAATAATTCTTCGGTCATCCACCACAGTTGTTTTCCATGGTCTTATGGGTCTTTTGGTGTTGCTGAGCTCACCGGTGCGTTCATACTTTTTAAGAATCTTCCAAATAGTTGTTGTGGCCATGCCTAATGTTTTTTCTATCCCTCTGATGGGTTTGTTTTTTTAGCCTAATTATGGCTTGCTTCACTGATAGTGACAGCTCTTTGGATCTCATCTTGAGAGTTGACAGCAACAGATTCCAAATGCAAATAGCACACTTGAAATGAACTCTGGACCTTTTATCTGCTCATTGTAATTAGGATAATGAGGGAATAACACACACCTGGCCATGGAACAGCTGAGAAGCCAATTGTCCCATTACTTTTGGTCCCTTAATAAGTGGGAGGCACATATGCAAACTGTTGTAATTCCTACACCGTTCACCTGATTTGGATGTAAATACCCTCAAATTAAAGCTGACAGTCTGCAGTTAAAGCACATCTTGTTCATTTCATTTCAAATCCATTGTGGTGGTGTATAGAGCCAAAAATTTTAGATTTGTGTTGATGTCCCAATATTTATGGACCTGACTGTATATGTTCTTTACAGCCCACTAAGTAAATGTGGTTCCTGCCCAGCCACACCAGCAACTTGACCAGGTGACGCCGCTTCCGCCTCCATGTTCTCGCGCTGTTGGTCCTGCGACAATGTCCGCCTCTGCCTCCTCATCCTCCACTGTGTCCTCAGCCTCCACTGCAGGGACAATTCACAGTGCCCCTCCAGCATACCACATGTGCAGGGCACGACGGTGTCACGTTGTTCTGCACTTCGTTTGCCTGGGCGATTGGAGTCACACAGGGGAGGAACTGCTCCGCGTCTTTCATCAAGAAATCGAATCCTGGCTTTCTCCTCGAAAACTCAAAATTGGAACCATGGTGACCGACAACGAGAAGAGCATAGTGTCAAGAAGGGCTGAGCCGTGCGCCATGCAAGTGTTCAGTCTGGTTGTAAAGCAGTTCCTAAAGTCTTCACCCCATGTGCAAGACACCCTGAAAATAGCCAGGAAACTCAGCGTACACAGCAAAGCAAACCCACCTTGAGCTGCAGCGGCAGAGCGGCTTCCCCCAACATAGGCTAATATGTGATGTTTCCACCCATTGGAATTCCACCCTCCATATGTTGGACTGATTATATGAACAGAGAAAGGCCATAAACAATTTCTTGATGATGCAGGCGGACAGAGGTACTCCCCTGTGTAACTTCGATGTTAGTCAGTGGCAGCTCATGCGTCACAACTGCCATTTGCTCGGGCCCTTTGAGGAGGCCACTTTATTTGTCAGTCGCCAGGACTACGGGATCAACAACGTCATTCCACTGCTTCATGTCCTGGAACAGATGCTGCTAAATGTGTCTGGACAGGGGACAGGAGACGTGGCGACTATATCTCACCGCCACATGAGCCCTGTGGGGGCTTAACTAGAGGAGGAGGAGGGCATTCGAGCACAAGCAATATGTAGAGAAATGGGTGGTTTTTCTACACAGGTGACAGGAGAGCAGGAGCATCCAGAGGAGCCACAGGGCGACGAGGAAGACAAGGCAGAGGACCCAGACACACTGTGGCAATATGCAGTGGAGATGGAGGCAGGGAGTCCCTCCGAGTCACTTGCGCAAATGGCCCGATGCATGCTCACTTGCTTGTGTACTGATCGGCCGAATTGTCACTATTCGGCAGAGGCATAACTACTGGCTCTCCACCATGTTAGACCCTCGCTACCGGTCGAAAATTGTGGCCTTTTTTACACCTGCTGAGAGGGAGGACAAATTGAAATACTATCGAGACATCCTATGTAGTCGGCTGCTGCCTATGTGCGCCATCGCCCATGCTCACGCAGGTCTGCCCTGGGGGGCCCTCTGCGCTCACGTTCCACTGCCATGGCTGCTGGGGGGGGGGGGGGGGGGGTGGAGCAGTACCAGCTCCATCAGCAGCAGCTTAAAGGGATTCTGTCACCTCCCCTAAGGCAAAAAACGATTTAAAACCAGCCATGCAGCACAGCTTACCTGGATTAGGCTGTGCTGTTCAATCTTGAAATCCGTCCAGCAGTTAGTTCAAAAAACGAGTTTGATCAATGAGGAAATGCGTCCTGAAGGTGCCCAGAGGGGCGTTTTTTTCTTCTGAGAGAGCCCAGTCCCGCCCCTTTTTCAGTGCCCAGCCCGCCTTCCTTTTACTTCCTAACCGCCGCCCCCAGCCTGCCACAGCCTCTCCTGCCTCTCCTCCCCCTCCCTCTTGCCGAACGAAGTCTCGCACAGGCGCAGTACCCACTGAGGGCTGCGCCTGTGCGATCATCAGGAGACTGAGGGCGGCAGCTTCATCTTCGTCACTGGGCATGCGCCGAGCCCAGTGACGTCCGATGCTCGCTCTTCCCTCAGTCAGCAGGGAAGAGCGAGCATCGGACGTCACTGGGCTCGGCGCATGCCCAGTGACGAAGATGAAGCTGCCGCCCTCAGTCTCCTGATGATCGCACAGGCGCAGCCCTCAGTGGGTACTGCGCCTGTGCGAGACTTCGTTCGGCAAGAGGGAGGGGGAGGAGAGGCAGGAGAGGCTGTGGCAGGCTGGGGGCGGCGGTTAGGAAGTAAAAGGAAGGCGGGCTGGGCACTGAAAAAGGGGCGGGACTGGGCTCTCTCAGAAGAAAAAAACGCCCCTCTGGGCACCTTCAGGACGCATTTCCTCATTGATCAAACTCGTTTTTTGAACTAACTGCTGGACGGATTTCAAGATTGAACAGCACAGCCTAATCCAGGTAAGCTGTGCTGCATGGCTGGTTTTAAATCGTTTTTTGCCTTAGGGGAGGTGACAGAATCCCTTTAAGTCTACTGAAGAAACTATTCACCAGCAGCAGCAGCTAGACATAGAGCAGAACCTTAGCTAGCAGGTTGTGTCATATTTGAAGTGCACCCTGCCACCCCACATCTAAGATCCCCTGGACTACTGGGCATCCAAACTTAATTTGTGGCTAAAACTGGCCGAGTTTGCCCTCGACAGCAGTGTGGCTTCAGAGCGGGTGTTTAGTGTGGCGGGGCCATAGTTACCCCAAGAAGAACTTGCCTGTCCACCCAAAATGTGGAGAAACTGACCTTTGTGAAGAGGAAGCAGGCTTGGATCAGCCAGGATTTTAAAACACCAGTGCCTGATGCATCAGACTAGATCATCCATGGTGCCACACCAACACTTTAACAAAAGAGACCCGTTTCTTATGGCTACCTGCTTCAGCTACTATTCTGATGCTGCCACCACCTGATGCCACATCTGCTGCCAGTGGCTCCTACCATCTTCCGCTGGTACTGGTATTGCCCCCACCTCCACACTCTGTCACTGGGCCACTCCGTGGTCTCCTCATGCTGCTGCCACCTTACCAGTCTGTCATTGGGCCACTCTGTGGACTTCTCATGCTGTTCCCACCCTCCTCACTACATGACTAGGCCACTATTTTGCCTTTTCTGATCTGTAAGAAGGAAGGAAAAATGAGACGCACAACGGATCCTGTCTATGTAGCAGCTGTAAGGCCTTATGACATGGTCCCTAATTTTGCATCAGAATTGGCTTATGATTTGGTAGCCAAAAGCAGGAGTGGGTAGAAAAACACAGAAAACATGCAAATATTCCATTCACGTGTCATTGAAAACATGCAAATATTCCATTCACGTGTCATCTCTGTTTTGGATCCACTCCTGTTTTTTTTTTTTGGGGCTTTAGCAATACTGATGGATTACTGACCAAATGCTGACCGAGTGAAGGCGGATGCTCAACAGACAGGATCTGTTTTTTGGGTGTTATTGTTCTGATGGATCAGAGGAAGGCCAAAATATTCAGTGATGTCAACACAAACTTACTGCTGACACCATCTCCACTCTGTCCGGGGGGCTCTACTTGTATAGGCATTTCATTGAACAGGTTCTGTAGACATCTATGTGGAATCAGCTGACGACGATGTAAAAGGAGTGCGCTTCTTCTTGACGCTAACATCGACCTTTAAGGCTGAGTTCATACTTGAGTTATTTGGTCAGTTTTAGCCCCATAACCGCCCAAATAAGTGAAGCGTGCAGTGATTCTAAGAGGGACGCCTGTCATCTGCATGTCATACTGACTCACAGTATTATTTCACTACCAAAGCAGACTCCCTATGAGTGTTATTGCAAGGCACAGTGTTCTACACCACTATAAAGGCTGTCTGCAGCAAGGAAATAGCGTTTTTAACGCGATACTACACAGTATACCGAGCCTGCTGCTTCTGCTCCGTACACTGTATAATTAGCAGCATCGCGGCTGCCTGAGAGAGCTGATCGATGGGGGTGCTAGGTGTTGGACACCTATTGATCTGACCTATCTTGAATATAGGTCCATATCTGTAGTCCGGACAAGCCCTTTAAATTCAGTTTCCACATGATATGATGATAGTGAAATAAAAGGAATCTAGACTAAGTGAAATCATAGAAATTAAGGACCCAAAATATTTCCGTATGTTATAAATATTAGACTACTTTATCCATATGGCTTTATTTCTGAACCCTAGTATTGGGACATTTTAAGGCCCATCCATCCTGTTTTGCAGTTTTCTTTAGGCCTCTCCATATTGCAATCCAGTTGACTGTACTGTTGGCTGGTGTACTTACAAAAACTAGGAAACACAACCTGAGAACAGTGTTGTGGGGTTACTGTTATCTGAAGGTGGCTGTGACATGGATGAAGAAGAGAACGTTTCTTCCTGACAATGGTAGTCTGGCTTTTGTTTGATTGTGGAACCAAGCTGAAATAAATTGGCCTTGACACTGTAACATCAGCCGTACACTGAAGGAAATAATCCAGAGGTATGTATTCAGTACAGTAAATAATTTCGTACAGACCATGGCTATGAAGGTTTCTTGGCTGATCTGATTATTTGCTGCACTGAATACTTGCTAGGCAGACCAGTAACCTGTAAGAACAAGTGGCCTGATATAATTTTGAGCATTCAGAACTAAATTACTATAGAAAATCAGAAACCGTTTCCCAGTTTTGGCCGTCGGTCTCTGCTGCTATAGAATTCACTACGGTCTAAATATATTTACAAGTATTTGATTTCTTAATGCTAGGACATTAAAGTACTAACATACTGTTGAATCAGCTCAATCTTATACTAGTATAAAGTCACACACAAAAACCCTCCTAACTGACTTGGATATAGTTTTTTTTAACTCTGTATATATAGAGGTATTCTACCTGAGAACGCGGCAGCTGACAGAGCCTATATGTCAGCACATGGAGACCAGGTGGCTTCATGCTAAAGTAGAGCCATATGCAAGCTCCCTAAGGTGAACGACTCTTGTCAAGTTATTTTTATTGGGTTTATTCCATTAGAACCCTCAGAAGAGGAACTCTGTAGGTTACGGCTGAGAAGACACGTGTTGACAGCTGCGCGATAAAAGCCAGAAGCACATTTCCATACCTTGTTCTATTGCATAGATATGCAGAGCTTACATACATGGCTATGACTTCATATCGGCCCTTGAGCACTATGTAAATACATGGGCATTAACTCAGGATTGGTAAGAAAATCTGTTGTTTTTACAGGATATCAGTATATTGGTTTATAAAGATTGCCATAGCAGGACAGTTTATGTTTGTAGATGAAGGTGCCAAGTTTTCATCTGTTATCTATTAAATTCTCTATAAACCAGAAAAGCATTTTATGGATCAGGCTGAACGTAGCAAATGGAATAAAGATTTACCATCTACGCTATCCCTAAATGTAATCACAGAATAACAAGTGGTGGCTTCTCGTTACATCTGTGCTTCAGTTAGAAATATAGCGGGAGCCTCAATGAAAGCAGATGCGTGGGGCTGTTCTAAATTGTATGCAGTACCAAAGAAGGTGACGCAGAAATAACAGGATTAACGTCATTAGTTGAAGGTCTGTTTGTGTGAGCATTGGTTCAAAGGATAGCAGAGAGATTCTTATTAGAGATCCATGGCTTCTTTTTCATTATGATAAAGGAAACATTTAGGGTACAGTACATTCGCACCGCAGATTATTCTGATGGAAAAATCTGGCGCAGAAGCCCCTCAAGTTTTTACAGAGTTTTGCATTTTGAATGGGACGGATCCACCCGCAGCTTTAGCCCCATTCAACGGGTCAGTCCCTGAATGGACACTCATGGCAGTGTCCAGTGCATACACCCGTGTGGTCTGGAAAACCATTTAGAAATAACCTGCCGCTGCATAAACTCCCACTGAATACAATGGGAATCAGTTTCCACATTGAGGCCTTAGTGCTCGTGGCATAAAGATTGTGGGAAAATCTGAGAATAAAAAACCTGATTGTCCAGAGTCCACTGTTTTTTGGCGCCTTCTCCACACACAAGTTCTGATATTTTGGTCCGCGCTGCCGATATCCCGAACTGGGAAGACCAAGCTCCTCCTGTCCACACGAGCACACAGACAATCACTGTAAGGCTACTTTCACACTAGCGGCAGGACGGATCCGACAGGCTGTTCACCCTGTCGGATCCATCCTGCCGCTATTTCGCCGGACCGCCGCTCCGTCCCCATTGACTATAATGGGGACGTGGGCGAAGCTCCGGCGCAGCAAGGCAGTGCACCACGAAGGACCGCCGGACTAAAAGTACTGCATGTCCGACTTTTTAGTCCGGCGGTCTCTAACCGTGAACTTCCGTGCTGCGCCGGATCCCTGCCCCCATTATAGTCAATGGGGACGGAGCGGCGGTCTGGTGGCACGACGAAATAGCAGCAGCACGGATCCAACGGAGTGAATAGCCTGTTGGATCCGTCCTGCCGCTAGTGTGAAAGTACCCTAAGCTGGCCATGTTGCCTCTCTTTCTCTCCCGGTTTCCTCCTCCTGTAATCCCTCACAGAGACATACCAGAGAAGATCCAAGATAGTGAAGTACTACAAAACTAGGTTCAGCCAAGGATATTTATTATACTGACAGGATATTATAAAAAACACACGTGTAATAAAACCAGATGTCTTGACAAGTCCGACCCATGCTTTACAAGGGCCTGAATATAAAAATGGCTGGGTTAAATAACTGGATTTCATCTCATAAATCCTGGGTGCAGAATCTGGGCGGTATATTAAAAAAAATCTTCTTTGTGAAATGGGCTATTTGCAATGCCATGTTTCATGACCAGAACCACTTTGGGCCTTTTTAACTGTACCTATTTAACTTTGGCTGTTTGAGATCAGTGGCAGAAAATCATTAAACTCTTTGGAAAAACATGTTATATATTGTATTAAAAAATGAATAAAAAGAGGTCATCGACGTGCTTTGCTTCCAGTTTTTTTTTGGCTTATCCTGGACTCTTTGGACATGGCTAGAGCTAATAGAATTTGACTTGGGACAACCCTATCTGTGAGGAATGTGAGATTAGCAACCCAAAGCCACCAGCTTTGATTCGAGTTTTTTGGCTCATCCTGGACTCCACCACTTTAGGCCAGGCTAGTGCTGAGAATTTGTCCTAAAGCACCCCACTCTGTGTGCGGCAGTGGCCTAAAATCATTGAACCCTTTGAAAACATAAATTTCCATTTATAACACTCACTAAATTTGCACCTGCACAATCCAATCCTAAATGGGAGCTAAATGGATTATATCGGGACAATCCAAAATTCTTTTAAAAGTCTGCACCATAGCTCTACCGACCAGCTTCACTACCCTTCACACTATGTAGGTTAATGAAATTCAGTTCACTGATCTATTCCTTAGCAATCTGCTATATCCATGCACTGCCCAGGAGGGCGGTCAGACTTGTTTATATACAGATCTTTCAAACCAAATGAAGATATTTCCCCCCGGTACCTCCGTTAATCTCCTTTATATACTGCAGGCTGGTGCGTCTTTAGTCTGAGCTGTTCATATCATGCTGTTTCACGCCTTTCAGAAGAAACAAGAAAACCTTGTGCAAACCGGGGATAAAAAGTATATATTTATTTTTCTCACATAGTTAAAAACAGATATATGAACAATTCCTTTGGCTTTCATGGGCAGTGCATAGATATACGACATTGATAAAGTAGATCAGTAGAGAATTGGACTGTTCATCGTGCTGTCGAAGAAACAAATAAGCTAAGTGGCATGACTATAACTTTCATTTATCCCCATAGTGTGAGCAGTAGTAATATAGTTTGAAGCCATTTAAAAAACGATAGGTTGGTAGGGACGGCCGGTGGAGATGTTTTAATTTGTCTACCCATTTCGACGCCAGTTTTTATAGCCTAAACCAGGCCAGGCTGTTGGGTTGTTAATCTGTGTTTCTGAATTATGAGGCAGGTGGCCCAAAGTGACTTACTTAATCCATCACACTCTTGGGTGCTCATTTTGATGCCCATTTTGTGCCAGTTATTTGTTTCTAGACTGCTTTCAACAACGTTCCTCTCCTCAGGGCACCACACTGCAGCATAATATATTATCAAGATAAATTCTCCATTATTACTAAACCAGTGAAAAAAACAAATGTACATTTCTTCTGAATAAAAAGGACCAATTTTGGCAGAGTAGCTCTTGGGTTCTTTCATCTTCATACAGCCTATGTTATTAGCAAGCGACTACAGATACAAAAAGCCATGACCCGTGACTCCAGAATCGCAAAAATCCAGCATTGTCACAGCTAGTTGTAAGATGCGCTGTGACCCCATTCCGTTCCCTTATATTTTTTAGGATGCACTACTCATGTTTTTTCATGGCCAAAGCAGCCCCGTTGATTTTAAAAAGCATGTCCCTTTAGGATTGCTCCATAAGCATCAGTGTCTCTGTGACATCTGAGATATTTTGGGATTGAGAGCCAGTAGCCTGACATTGCTAGTGACCTGCATCCATAAGATATTGTGAACATTTCTTATGAAGGTGAAATATCTTAATGGACAATACTTCCCCCAAAGGACAATATACATTTACAAGTCTGCAAAGGTTCAGCTACTATGAATGTGATGACCTTCAGCTCTGTAACATATGTCTTTTACATTTTCATTGAACCTGTCATAAAAAGGCTGCGTATATATGATTCTAGAACAGAATATTAGGCATACCATATTATTACAGCTTTTAATGAAATGAGTACAAGTACTATATGATGCAAGAGTTTTATAAAAGGGACTGTTACTGCCCTCCCAGCATTTGACATAGATGTAAATCCTAATGGTGGATGGGGTGGATGACGCAGGCTCAGGAGGCTGAACCGACACTATGACCGGAAGCAGAGATGTGTCCGATATGAGTGGTTAGAGTGAGTGGGGGATGTCTCGCTCCTCTGATCCACACCCCCTCCATCCCACAGTGAAATCACAGGGTGCCTGTCGGCTGTCATTGCAGCAGGACTAAATACGAAGACATCATAATCACTGTTGACTACGGTCCGAAAATATTACAGTGTAAGATATAAGCTATCCAACTATCACATGTTCAAGTCCCCTAAGGGGACTAAAAATAAAAATACAAACATATTTTTTAAAAAAATATTAACCCCCCCCAAAAGTATTTAAAATTCAGATCGCCCTCTTTCCTAATTTTACATAAAGTAGACAATAAAAAACATAATTGGTATGGCTGTATCCCAAAATTTCCAAATAATTAAAATACCAAAGTACTGTATTAATCCTGCATGTTGAGTACCGTAATGGAATAATCTTTTTTTTTTATAGTCATTTCTCCTCTTGTAAAAAATTTATTAAAAAGTAATCAAAGAGTCACATGTCCCCCAAAATGGTACCATTAAAAACTTCAGTTTGCAAAAACAAGACCCGGCAGATGGATATATAAAAAAGGTTTGTCAGAATATGGTGACACAAAGCAATCTTTTTGTCACAGTACTGTTAACTGTGACACTGCGTAGCTGGGTAGGCCGGCTGCCTGCGCCCTCGTATGCTAGCTGTGGTTGACTTGTTCCCTGGTTGTGCGTGTCTGCTGTGGACTTCTGTGGGTGTTCCCTGTGATGATTTGTAATCTACCTGTGTTTCATGTAGGGGTTAAAAGGGTTTTCCAAGATTTTAATACTGATGACCTATCCTTTGATCAGTTGGGGTCTGACACCCAGGACACCGCTGACCAGCTGTTTGAGAAGGCACTTCTATGGGACTGAGCTGCTCCTGGGCATGTGACCGATGACCATGACGTCACTGGCCTAGGAACAGCTGCAAGAAGTCTGCAGTGCGCACAAGAGCCCATCGATCAGATACTGATGACCTATTAAAATCTCAGAAAACTAGGGAGGAGCGAACTTCAAGTTTTGAAGTTCGGGTATATGCTGAATTGCTTTATGGATTCCATCATGGAATTGCATTATGGTCTGTGGTAACGGAATCCATAACGCAATCAGCATATACCCAAACTCAAACTTCCAAGCTTGAAGTTTGCTCATCTCTACAGAAATGTTTCCCTGGTCTGTGTGTCTTCACATCAGGTGGTCAGGTGTCTTAATCACGCTGCTTTTTAGACCTGTGAGCTATATGCCTGGGAGATCAGTCTGTCTTCTGTCTCCAGCTGTGTGCATGTCAATGTGCTACCCTGACTCGTGTGGTCAGCCTGATTGGTCATCGATGTCTGACTTGTCTTTGCGTCTCTGATTATTTTCTGTTCTGTCTGTGAACACCATGCTTCCTGTGTGTATCCTATCCGCACGGGTTCCAGATTATGGCTTTATCCTGATTCTGATCCTCATTCTGTGTCTTTGATCTGGTTTGCTTGTCACCTTGATTCGTGTTTGATTTGTGAGTTTGGGTTGTGGCTGTGTGAACAGGTCCCCGCAGTTCTAACTGTGGGTGCTTTTACTAGGTCCCTGCACTTACCATCACAGAGACTGTCGACCAGTTGGGGGCTGTTGTTTAGGACATATAATCCAAGCAGGTAGGGACAGTGGTCGGATGATACTAGGTCTGCACTGCTCCCTGCCTTTATGTTCCCTGCCTTCTGATTTTGTGTCTTGTACCATTTGTTGAATAAAACATAAATTTTTGCATTTTCTGTATCTGTATGTCTTGTCTGTGAAAGCTTGGGATATGTTAGTCATTCTTGTAACCCCCTGAACATGACACTTATTCAAAGTTTATTGTTTTAAAAATAGTAAAGCATAAGAAAAACAATATACATTTGGTATTGCTGTAATAGTACTGACCCCCAGAATAAAGATAAAGTCCTTTTTAGGCTACTTTCACACTTGCGGCAGGACGGATCCGACATGCTGTTCACCATGTCAGATCCGTCCTGCGGCTATTTCGCCGTGCCGCCGGATGGCCGCTCCGTCCCCATTGACTATAATGGGGACGGGGGCGGAGCTCCGGCGCAGCATGGCGGTGCACGGCGAAAGCCGCCGGACTAAAAAGCCTGACATGCAGTAATTTTAGTCCGGCGGCTCCCGCCGTGCTGCGCCGGAGCTCCGCCCCCGTCCCTATTATAGTCAATGGGGACGGAGCGGCCGTCCGGCGGCACGGCGAAATAGCCGCAGGACGGATCCGACATGGTGAACAGCATGTCGGATCCGTCCTGCCGCAAGTGTGAAAGTAGCCTTAGCGCACAATGAATATGCTGTAGCCCTGCTCCCTCCCCACCTTTACCATGCCCCTTTTTAGGGAAAGTTCGAGGGTAGTACAAAAAAGAACACTTGCCAGTGGCATTTGAAAGTTTGAAAACATGGTGTTTGCGACTTTTTTTATGCCACAAAACTGGAACAGGGAGATGATAAGGCTACATTTGCACGACCGTAGTGTTTTTTGGATCAGGAAATTGCGGATTCGCAAAACATGGATAGCAGCCAGTTTGCCTTCTGGAATTTGCGGACCACACATGGCCACCGCTATAATAGAAAATCCCTTTTCTTGTCTGCAATTGCGGACAAGAATAGGACTTGCTCTATATTTTTGCGGGGCTGCGGAACGGAACTATAGATGCAACATCACATGGTGTGCTGTCCACATCTTTTGCGGCCACATTGAAATGAATGGGTCCACACTCATTCATACGGTCGTGTGAATGAGCCCTAAATCTCCCCACATGTCTTTATGGACCTCACTTTGTGCATAGTGATGCTGAAACAAAGCTTTCCGCAAACTGTTGCCACAAAGTGTGAAACATTATTGTCTAGAAAGTGTTTGTATGCTTTAGGGTCCATTCACACATCCGTAATTTGGGTCCGCATTTGTTCTGCAATTTGCGGACCTATTCACTTTCAATGGGGCTGGAACGGATGCGAATCCGCATCTGTTTTTTCAGGATCAGTTTTTTCGGGATCCACAATTCCGTTCCTGAAAAAAATAGAACATGTCCTATTCTTGTCCGCAATTGCGGTCCAGGAAAGGCATTTTCTATTATAGTGTCTGTGATGTGCGGTCCGCAAATTGAGGATCGCACATTGCAGGTGTTCGTGTCTTGCGGATCCGCAATTTGCGGATCCACAAAACACTTACGGACGTGTGAATGGACCCTTAGCATGAGCATCACTTTTCACTGGAAATAGGTCCTGAAAAACATCCCCATATCATTACCCCTCCTGGACATCTGCGATTACCCCTCTGGACATCTGCCAATCCCAGATTTAGCCATCAGACGAGCAGATACTACAAAGTGATTCATTACTCCAGAGAAACGTTTCCATTGCTTCAGAGTCCAGAGATACTTGAGTACATTTCCTAATCCTAGAGCTGGTGTAAACCTCCCCAGGTTGTGTAGACCTGCACAAGATTTATAACAGTGCTACAGGTTGGATGATAAATCTCGTGCAGGGATAGACCTTTTTGTCTAACTTTATACCAGCTTTTGGTTGGCTTAGTTTAAAGCACGATTTTATGCCAAAATTGTGGATCGATTATGTTGAAGAACATTTGAAGAAGCACTCTTTTGTCAGGCACACCCCTTTTTTAGCTAGGAGAAGATCATTTATAGAATACCCAAATTGTGCCACATCAAAATCTAGGTGCATTCACAATAATACATGTTGGCCACTGTGCTTTAGGCCTCATGCACACAACTGTTGTGTGCATCCGTGGCCGTTGTGCCGTTTTTTTTCGTGGACCCATTGACTTTCAATGGTTCCATGGAAAAATCGGAAAATGCACCGTTTTGCAGCCGAGACCGTGATCCGTGTATCCTGTCCGTCAAAAAAATATTACCTGTCCTATTTTTTTGACGGACAATGGTTCACGGACCCATTCAAGTCAATGGGTCCGTGAAAGAACACGGATGCACACAAGATTGGCATCCATGTCCGTGATCCGTGGCTGTAGGTTACTTTTATACAGACGGATCCGAAGATCCGTCTGCATAAAAGCTTTTTCAGAGCTGAGTTTTCACTTTGTGAAAACTCAGATCCGACAGTATATTCTAACACAGAGGCGTTCCCATAGTGATGGGGACGCTTCTAGTTAGAATATACAACGAACTGTGTACATGACTGCCCCCTGCTGCCTGGCAGCACCCGATCTCTTACAGGGGGCTGTGATCCGTACAATTAACCCCTCAGGTGCTGCACCTGAAGGTGTTAATTGTGCGTATTATAGCCCCCTGTAAGAGATACGGGGCTGCCAGGCAGCAGGGGGCAGACCCCCCTCCCTCCCCAGTTTAAATTTCATTGGTGGCCAGTGCGGCCCCCCTCCCTCCCTCTATTGTAATAATAACATTGGTGGCACAGTGTGCGCCCCCCTTCCTCCCTCTATTGTATTACTACGTTGGTGGCACAGTGTGCAGCCTCCCCCGGCCCCCCCTCCCTCCCTCTATTGCATTAATAACATTGTTGGCAGTGTGCGGCCTCCCCCGGCCCCCCTCCCTCCCTCTATTGCATTAATAACATTGGTGGCAGTGTGCGGCCTCCCTTCTCCCCCCCCCCCCCGATCATTGGTGGCAGCGGAGTTCCGATCGGAGTCCCAGTTTAATCGCTGGGGCTCCGATCGGTAACCATGGCAACTAGGATGCTACTGCAGTCCTGGTTGCCATGGTTACTTAGCAATAGTAGAAGCATCATACTTACCTGCTGGCTGCTGCGATGTCTGTGTCAGGCCGGGAGCTCCTCCTAAGTGACAGCAATGCGCCGCACAGACCTGTCACTTACCAGTAGGAGGAGCTCCCGGCCGGACACAGACATCGCAGCAGCCAGCAGGTAAGTATGATGCTTCTACTATTGCTAAGTAACCATGGCAACCAGGACTGCAGTAGCGTCCTGGTTGCCATGGTTACCGATTGGAGCCCCAGCAATTAAACTGGGACTCCGATCGGAACTCCGCTGCCACCAATGATCGGGTAGGGAGAAGGGAGGCCGCACACTGCCACCAATGTTATCAATGCAATAGAGGGAAGGAGGGGGGGCCGGGGGAGGCCGCACACTGCCACCAATGTTATCAATGCAATAGAGGGAGGAAGGGGGGGCCGGGGGAGGCCGCACACTGCCACCAATGTTATTAATGCAATAGAGGGAGGGAGGGGGGGCGGGGGAGGCCGCACACTGCCACCAATGTTATCAATGCAATAGAGGGAGGAAGGGGGGGCCGGGGGAGGCCGCACACTGCCACCAATGTTATTAATGCAATAGAGAGAGGGGGGGCCGGGGTAGGCCGCACACTGCCACCAATGTTATTAATGCAATAGAGGGAGGGAGGGGGGGCTGGGGGAGGCCGCACACTGCCACCAATGTTATTAATGCAATAGAGGGAGGGAGGGGGGGCCGGGGGAGGCCGCACACTGTGCCACCAACATATTAATACAATAGAGGGAGGAAGTGGGGGGGGGGCGCACACTGTGCCACCGATGCTATTATTACAATAGAGGGAGGGAGGGGGGGCCGCACTGGCCACCAATGAAATTTAAACTGGGGAGGGAGGGGGTCTGCCCCCTGCTGCCTGGCAGCCCCGGATCTCTTACTGGGGGCTATGATACGCACAATTAACCCCTTCAGGTGCCGCACCTGAAGGGGTTAATTGTGCTGATCACGGCCCCCTGTAAGAGATCGGATGCTGCCAGGCAGCAGGGGACAGTCATGTACACAGTTTGTAGTATATTCTAACTAGAAGCGTCCCCATCACCATGGGAACGCCTCTGTGTTAGAATATACTGTCGGATATGAGTTTTCACGATGTAACTCATATCCGACAGTATATTCTAACATGGAGGCGTTCCCATGGTGATGGGGACGCTTCAAGTTAAAATATACCATCGGATTGGAGAAAACTCTGATCCGATGGTATAAAAGAGACTCAAGACTTTCGATTGAAAGTCAATGGGGACGGATCCGTTTGCAATTGCACCATATTGTTTCAACGTCAAACTGATCCGTCCCCATTGACTTGCATTGTAATTCAGGACGAATCCGTTTGGCTCCGCACGGCCAGGCGGACACCAAAGTGACTTTTTTTTCATGTCCGTGGATCCTCCAAAAATCAAGGAAGACCCACGGATGAAAAAACAGTCACGGATCACGGACCTACGGACCCCGTTTTTGCGGACCGTAAAAAAAAACGGTCGTGTGCATGAGGCCTTACACTGATCTTGGGTTTATGTGCAGCTGCTCGCCAGTGGAAACCCATTTCAGTAAGCTCCTGATAGATGCTGATGTCACATCTGAAGGCAGTTTGGAACTCTGTAGTGTGTAATGCAAAGAGGATAGGCCATACAGGTGAATTTCCATGGTGCAGCACCTCGTGGCTGGGTTGCTTCTCCTAGAAAAGATGCTTCCACTTCACAGTAATAGCATTTTCAGGTAAAACTCGAAAAATTTGAAGTTCGTTTATTTCAGTAATGCAACTTAAAATAAGAATATTGTGAAAAGGTTCAATATTCTAGGCTCAAAGTGTCACACTCTAGTCAGCCACTTAAGGCCTAGTTCACACGAACGTATGGCTTTTATCGTTTTTTGCGGTCCGTTTTTCACGGATCCGTTGTTCCGTTGTGTTTCCGTTTCTTTTCCGTATGCCATGTACAGTATACAGTAATTACATAGAAAAAATTGGGCTGGCCATAACATTTTCAATAGATGGTTCCGAAAAAACGGAATGGAAACGGAAGACATACGGATGCATTTCCGTATGTGTTCCGTTTTTTTTTGCGGACCCATTGACTTGCATGGAGCCACGACCCGTGATTTACAGCCAAATATAGGTCAAGCTCTATCTTTCAACGAAACGGAAATACAGAAACGGAATGCATACGGAATGCAACACATTCCGTTTTTTTGGCGGAACCATTGAAATGAATGGTTCTGTATACGGACTGTATACGGAACACAAAAAAACGGCGCGTACACTCGCAAAAAAACGTTTGTGTGAACTAGGCCTAATCCATACCCCCTGAGCAAAGGGTACCTCAAAATTGTGACTTTGGGGTTTCATAAGCTGTAAGCCATAATCATCCAAATTATAACAAATAAAGGCTTGAAATATCTCATATACAGGTGAAAGTCGAAAAATTTGAATATCGTGCAAAGTTCATTTATTTCAGTAATGCAACTTAAAAGGTAAAACTAACATATGCGATGAACAAGCGCAGCCTTGCGCGAAACGGCCGTCGCCGCTGTGCATGTTTGATGACCGTCCGCTCCTGTATGCCCTGACAAGCATCTTACCTGTATCCCAGATAGTATAAAGGAATTTTGTACGTACTGCTGGGTGAGTGCCGCCTATTATCTTCTCCTATCCCATGGAATTTGTGGCTATTTGCTTTTCTGGCGTTGCACCACCTGTTTGGCAGCTCCATTTGATCACGTTTGTACCTCCGCACCTGTGTTGCTCGTGCTGCGGGGATCGCCAGGGGATTCAGGTTGTGCCGCCCAGCCTCTCCTTACCTTTAACATATGAGACTAATTACATGCAAAGCGAGATATTTCAAGCCTTTGTTATAATTTGGATGATTATGGCTTACAGCTTATGAAACCCCAAAGTCACAATTTTGAGGTACCCTTTGCTCAGGGCGTATGGATTAGTTAGCTGACTAGGGTGTGACACTTTGAGCCTAGAATATTGAACCTTTTCACAAAATCCAAATTTTAAGCTGCATTAATGCAATTCCTTTTAAGTTGCATTACTGAAATAAATGGACTTTTGCACGATATTCAAATTTTTCGAGTTTCACCTGTACTGTTGACCTGGGGAAGATTGATTAGATCAGAAATTTTACAAACTGATTTGTGCCCCAAAACAAAAAAAATTGTATGCAGATTTGATTTAAAAGGGTTGTTTCACTTCAGCAAATGTCCTTTAGGCCTCTTTCACATGGGCGTCATGTTTTTGGCCCGGATAAGATGCGGGTGCGTTGCGGGAAAATGCGTGATTGTTCAGCGCGGGTGCAAAACATTGTAATGCGTTTTGCACGCGCGTGAGAAAAATCGGCACGTTTGTGTCACGATGGGGAGTGGGGGAAACCCCCCACCGTGCGGTGTCAAAGGGTAAAAGGAAATCAGCCTGGCCAAAAGGAGTAATAAGGGAGCAGGTCACCTCCTAAAGCGTCCCTAATCCTCTCCCTGACTCCTCACCGTATGAGTGGACCCCGATGGTAGGATGACTCATACTCAGGATTCCTAGAGACCCTAAGTCGCCCTGGTAATCCCTCACCAAGGAGCAGGGAAGAGACGACCTGTTCATCCCAGTCATGGAGGAACAGGAGTCTCTATCTGAGGCCAGGCTGCAGGGAGAGGGGAACACATACAGCATAGGAGATGGCAGGTAAGCAAAACCAATAGCACACTTACCTGCCACAGACACACTGACTGGAACCCGTGCACTAGTGCTGCTGTCCACACCAACATTAAAGGACACAGCACACACCACAAAACCACACAGGAACCCAGAACAACCATAGCTGCAATAAACATGAGACAGGGAAATGTCTAGTAAACATGCTGGACACCAAACACCACCAGACATGTAACACCAAACTAGACATACAAACACCCTGAACATAACCCACGCCATACAAATAGGGACAGGAAGGGAAGGAGACACCGGAATGACATTGATGACCACAAGGGTGGCCCTCACTGGACAGATGGACCACCCTGGACTGGAGCAGAGCTCCAGCACCAACCACAGCTGAAGTACAAAAAACTCCAGCCAGGAAACCACAGAAGATATAAGCCAAGTGACCACATCCAGTCAGGGAGTAAACCCTTACAGCACCAGACAGAGGGAGGCTACAACTAAAAGAGGAAGTGCATACACAAGCATACAACACCATACGTTACCACTGGCAACAGCATGCGTGGCAACCATGTCACGGCAATCACCCAAAAGGCCGAGACACTGCCAGCGCATGCTCTCACAGCAACACGTTGCCGCGGGCAACTGCAAGTGTGGCAACAGTGTCACAGCGTACCATATTTGGTACCCAAACCCGAACTTCTTCACAGAAGTTCGGGTTTGGGTTAGGTGTTGTGTAGATTGTATTATTTTCCCTTATAACATGGTTATAAGGGAAAATAATAGCATTCTTAATACAGAATGCATAGTACGATAGGGCTGCAGGGGTTAAAAAAATAAAATACATTTTTTTAAACTCACCTTAATCCACTTGTTCGCACAGCCCGGCCTTTGATGACGTCACTGCACGATTAAGGTGTGTTAAATTTTTATTTTATTTTTTAACCCCCCCTATCCCTATTTACTAAGCATTCTGTATTAAGAATGCTATTATTTTCCCTTATAACCATGTTATAAGGGAAAATAATAAAGATCGGGTCCCCATCCCGATCGTCTCCTAGGAACCGTGCGTGAAAATCGCACCACATCCGCACTTGTTTGCGGATGCTTGAGATTTTCACGCAGCCCCATTCCCTTTTATGGGGCCTGCGTTGCACAAAGAGGAGGAGCATGCTGCGATTTTCACGCTGCGATTTTCAGTGATGCGTGAAAATCACTGCTCACCTGCACAACCCCATAGAAATGAATGGGTCTGGAACCGTTCACTCCAATGGGTCCGCAAAAAAAGTTACTCCAAGTGCATCCCATTGCCGTATGTCTGTATTTTCATTCCGCAAAAAAATAGAACATGTCCTGTTATTGTCCGCATTATAGACAAGGACAGTACTGTTCTATGAAGGGCCAGTACAGGCCAAGTACAGAATGCACACGGATGTCATCCGTATTTTTTGCGGATCTGTTTTTTGAGGACCGCAAAATACATACGGTCGTGTGCATGAGCCCTTATCATGTAGATAAAGTTAATACAAGACACTAATGTATTGTGATTGTCTATATTGCCTCCTTTGCTGGATTGATTCATTTTTCCATCACTTATATGCTCCTTGTTTTCATGGTTGCGACCATGAAAACAATCCAGCAGCAGTGGTCGCGCTTGCACACTGTAAGAAAAGTCACCAGCCTCTCTAGTGGCTGATAACATGGGAGTGTGCATAGGCCAGCTTTTTTTATGCTTGCAATGGGTGAGGCCGAAACACGTCAACACAATTAAAATCACTTATCTTCAGGTTGATGGACGTATTATCTTCACATATGTGCATATTGTAGATAAATAGATCTTCACTTCTAAGTGACGTCCAGCAAAAAATGTTTCAGCACAGATTTAATCAAATGGTTTTATTAAAGGTGCTTTCCAGGCTTTTACTATTGATCTGTCCTCAGGATAGGTTATCAATATCAGATCGGCAGCGGTCCAACACCTGCTGACGTGCCGTCTCCCCGTTCAGTGCTTCGGTCTATGGCAAAGTCTCATACAGCTGATTGGCAGGGGTGCCGGATGTCGGACCCCCACCAATCTGATATTGATGACCTATCCTGAGGCTAGGTCATCAATAGAAAAAGCATTTTAAAAATGTGTAATGAAAAAAAAAAGATATGTTAAGGTGTAGTCATTGGGGTCTGGGCGCTAAGATGCTCACCGATTGCTGAAATAAGGAAGCAGAAGCGCTCAGCTGAGTGCTGTCTCTCCTCACTCTCTGAAGACGGGCTCATAGAAAGTCTATGGAACAGACAAGTAAGGGCTCATGCACACGAACATATTTTCTTTCCATGTCCGTTCCATTTTTTTACAGACCGTAAAGGACTCCATGTGTATTCCATTTCCGTAGGTCCATATGTTCTGCAAAGAAATACTGTCGAACGTGTCCTATTGTTATCTGCATTACGGATCTGTATTTTTTGCGGATCCATTTTTTGCGTGTGCATGAGCCCTAAGTGTGAACCTACCGTATCCTGTACGTACTGCAACCACATATACACTGACAAAAGTTTTAAAATGTGATAAAAGTTTTAGTGTGGATGGAAATGTTATGTGTACCGCAGGCTGACTGGAGGAATCACTTCGGTTTATGTTCTCTTTTGCCTAGAGATGTCGATTTATTGTTTTGTTTCTCTGAGAGCTCAGGGCGTGCTGTGGATACAACTTCATGTACTGCACGGACTCTGACCATAAAGAGAAGCCGTCATTAGAGCTTGGGGCGTTCTGAGTACCACAGGACATAACAGCCATTATTTACCTCAGTCTTGTGGAAGAAATGTCTTGATATTATTTCAGCTAAAAAGGTTTTCCACTAGAAAATAGCTGCTTTTCTTTTTCTCTTTTGCCTAGGTTTACACATTGCTATTGTGTTGCTTTTTAAAAACGCATCAAAAGCACATTGTTAAAAACATGTGTGATTTTACCAATTTTGCGTGACGTGTTTGATCAACGTGTTTCACATGTAAAAAGTGCATAATCAATTGCCGCATTGAGTTAACATGGTTCGCCTGTAGTAAAGTGCCAGTTACTGTCAAAATGCATGTTTTTTTTTTTGTTTTTTTTTTCAATGCGCATTTCATGCAAGCAACAAAACACCAACATGATAATCCACCAGTAGTCAGCTAAATTTTATGAGTTTTTAGCAGCTGTGGATGAGACAGTCTGAGGGTACTGCCACATGTCACAGGGTGGCTGCATTTTGGATGTGGCAAAAAATGCACCATCCAACAACATATCCACAAGGGAAAGGAAAGCAAATCACACACAGCAATATCAAATGACATTAATGTAACTCGGTTTTGTAATTAATGTAATTTAAGTTTCGTTTTGCCTTGCCGGAAGGAAACGCAACATAAACGTACTACCTCCTGAGGAAGCCGTATGGCGAAACAGCATAGTGGTCTGAGAAGGATTTTATACTGCACCTCACTTTAGTAACATAGTACATAAGGCCTAAAAAAGACATTTGTCCATCCAGTTCGGCCTGTTATCCTGCAAGTTGATCCAGAGGAAGGCAAAAAAAAAAACTGTGAGGTAGAAGTACATTTTCCCCACTTTAGGGGAATAAAAAATTCCTTCCCGACTCCAATCAGGCAATCAGAATAACTCCCTGGATCAATAACTCCCTCTCTAGTAGCTATAGCCTGTAATATTATTACACTCCAGAAATACATCCAGACCCCTCTTGAATTCCTTTATTGTACTCACCATCACCACCTCCTCAGGCAGAGAGTTCCATAGTCTCACTGCTCTTACCGTAAAGAATCCTCTTCTATGTTTGTAACATAGTACATAAGGCCGAAAAAAGACATTCGTCCATCCAGTTCGGCCTGTTATCCTGCAAGTTGATCCAGAGGAAGGCAAAAAAAAAACTGTGAGGTAGAAGTACATTTTCCCCACTTTAGGGGAATAAAAAATTCCTTCCCGACTCCAATCAGGCAATCAGAATAACTCCCTGGATCAATAACTCCCTCTCTAGTAGCTATAGCCTGTAATATTATTACACTCCAGAAATACATCCAGACCCCTCTTGAATTCCTTTATTGTACTCACCATCACCACCTCCTCAGGCAGAGAGTTCCATAGTCTCACTGCTCTTACCGTAAAGAATCCTCTTCTATGTTTGTAACATAGTACATAAGGCCGAAAAAAGACATTCGTCCATCCAGTTCGGCCTGTTATCCTGCAAGTTGATCCAGAGGAAGGCAAAAAAAAACAACCTGTGAGGTAGAAGCCAATTTTCCCCACTTTAGGGGAATAAAATATTCCTTCCCGACTCCAATCAGGCAATAAGAATAACTCCCTGGATCAACGACCCCTCTCTAGTAACTATACCCTGTAATATTATTACACTCCAGAAATATATCTAGGCCCCTCTTGAATTCCTTTATTGTACTCACCATCACCACCTCCTCAGGCAGAGAGTTCCATAGTCTCACTGCTCTTACCGTAAAGAATCCTCTTCTATGTTTATGTACAAACCTTCTTTCCTCCAGACGCAGAGGATGCCCCTCGTCACAGTCACAGTCCTGGGGATAAACAGACGATGGGATAGATCTCTGTACTGACCCCTGATATATTTATACATATTAATTAGATCTCCCCTCAGTCGTCTTGAATAGCCCTAATTTTGATAATCTTTCAGGGTACTGTAGTAGCCCTATTCCAGTTATTACTTTAGCTGCCCTCCTCTGGACCTTCTCCAGCTCTGCTATGTCTGCCTTGTTTACAGGAGCCCAGAACTGTACACAGTACTCCATGTGTGGTCTGACTAGTGATTTGTAAAGTGGTAGGACTATGTTCTCATCACGGGCATCTATGCCCCTTCTGATGCAACCCATTATCTTATTGGCCTTGGCAGCAGCTGCCTGACACTGTTTTTTGCAGCTTAGTTTGCTGTTTATTAAAATTCCTAGATCCTTTTCCATGTCAGTGTTACCGAGTGTTTTACCATTTAGTATGTACGGGTGACTTGCATTATTCCCTCCCATGTGCATAACTTTACATTTGTCAGTGTTAAACTTCATCTGCCACTTATCTGACAAGCCTCCAATCTATCCAGATCCCTCTGTAGTAGTATACTGTCCTCATCAGTGTAAATTACTTTACGCAGTTTAGTGTCATCTGCGAAAATTGATACTTTACTATGCAAGCCTTCTACAAGATCATTAATAAATATATTGAAGAGAATAGGGCCAAATACTGACCCCTGAGGTACCCCACTAGTGACAGGTACCCAATCTGAGTGTGTACCGTTAATAACCACCCTCTGTTTTCTATCACTGAGCCAGTTACTTACCCACATACAGACGTTTTCCCCCAGTCCGAGCATTCTCATTTTATATACTAACCTTTTATGTGGTACAGTGTCAAATGCTTTGGAGAAGTCCAGATACACGACATCCATTGATTCGCCGCTGTCAAGTCTAGAACTTACCTCCTGGCAGAAACTGATTAAATTAGTCTGACATGACCGATCCCTCACGAAGCCATCCTGATATGGCCTTATTTCTGTTAAGATGCTCTAACATAGCATCTCTCAGAAAACCTTCAAACTGTTTACCCACAACAGATGTTAAACTTACCGGCCTATAGTTTCCAGGCTCTGTTTTTGGACACTTTTTGAATATTGGCACCACATTTGCTATGCGCCAATCCTGTGGGACATTCCCTGTCAATATAGAATCTGCAAATATCAGAAATAAGGGTCTGGCTATGACATTACTTACTTCCCTTAGGATACGGGGGTGTATGCCATCCGGTCCTGGCGATTTGTCTGTTTTAATCTTTTTAAGTCGCTGTTGCACTTCTTCCTGGGTCAGACAGGACACTTTTAATGGGGAATTTATTTTTACATTTTGCATGTCATCTGACAGTTTATTTTCCTCAGTGAATACATTGGAGAAAAAAATATTTAACAGCTTTGCTTTCTCCTCGTTGCTCTCTGCGACTCCCCCCTCATTAGTCTTTAAAGGGCCGACACCTTCAGATTTATACTTTTTAACATTTATATAATTGAAGAACATTTTAGGGTTAGTTTTACTCTCTTTGGCAATTAATCTCTCGGTCTCTAGTTTGGCCGCTTTTATTAGATTTTTCCATGTTCTATTTTTTTCCTTATAGTTTTTCAGTGCTTCCGGGCTACCCTCCTGTTTCAGTGAATGATATGCTTTCTTTTTGTCATTTATTGCTTTCTTTACAGTTCTATTTATCCACATTGGTTTCTTTTTGTTCCTTAACCTTTTATTCCCATACGGTATGTACCTCTCACAATGAGATTTTAGGATGTTTTTAAAGATATCCCATTTTGTGGCTGTATTTTTATTTTTGAGGACTTTGTCCCAGTTAGTTCGGCCTCTCTTAGTTGGCTAAATTTAGCTATGTTTCAACTAGGGCAGTAAGGGTCCTTTCACACGTCCCAATTTCGTTCCGCATTTTGCGAAACAGAATTGTGGACCCATTCATTACTATGGGGCAGCACGATGTGCTGCCCGGATCCGGAATTGCACTTCCGGGTCTGCAATTCCGTTCCCGAAAAAAATAGCACATGTCCTATTCTTGTCTGCAAGGCATTTTCTATTAAGTGCTGGCAATGTGCGGTCCACAAAATGCGGAACGCAAATCGCCGATGTCCGTGTTTTGCGGATCCGTGGACCCTTATGGCTGTTTCATTGCTAGGACTTTGCCTTCATTAGTTCACCTTGTTACATACTAAGTATCAGTAATTTAATTGCATATACTGTAATTATGGTTTATACATTGGGAGAACATAACTATACGGTATATTATATTTATATGTATATTAGGCATTAGCAAAATATATTGTATTTATAGTATTACAGTGTATTGTCCCTTTTTGTAATGTTGTTTTTATTGGAATGGGTTATTGTGTATTGATTATCATTATAACATTGAGGAGCAGAGTTCAGAACGGGAACTCGCACGGCCACACGCAACGATTTTCTCGCATTGAACTCACGCGTGTGTATCTGGCTTAAGATATGTTCTCTGGAGTTTAAAGGGTTAAAAATTGCAAGTAAGGCCTCTTTCACACTACAGTATGTTGAATTCAGTGTTTTGCGTTCCGTTTTTCACGGATCCGTTGTTCTGTTTTTTGCTTCCGTTGTGGTTCCGTTTCCGTTCCGTTGTTCCGTTCCGTTTTTCCGTATGGCAAATACAGTATACAGTAATTTCATATTAAAAATTGGGCTGGGCATAACATTTTCAATAGATGGTTCCGCAAAAAACGGAACGGAAACGGAAGACATACGGATGCATTTCCGTATGTGTTCCGTTTTTTTTGCGGACCCATTGACTTGAATGGAGCCACGGACTGTGATTTGCGGCCAAATATAGGACATGTTCTATCTTTTCAACGGAACGGAAAAACGGAAATAAGGAAACGGAATGCATACGGAACACATTCCGTTTTTTTGCGGAACCATTGAAATGAATGGTTCCGTATACGGACCGTATACGGAACGCAAAAAACGGACCGTATACGGAACGCAAAAAACTGTAGTGTGAAAGAGGCCTAAGGCTGCTATTGTGCGCATTAATCCTTGCTAGTATGTTGTTTTAACCCTCTCCTTTCCAGAACGCACAACTTAGAGGGAAGACTGACTGCATCTATCGTACGCCGTCTAGGTATCACTTATGAATTTTTACAAGGCACTATGAGAAAAGCCGAAAATAGATCCTGAAGTGGTGCCATATTGTCACAGAATGTGAAGAAATCAGCCCTTATCACTGTCCTGTTTATCTCGTTGGCAGCGGAGAAAAAATCCTGGGAGAATGCCCAGGACATGCACTTACCAGTCAATACTCTCAGGAAGGTCTCACAAGCTGCCCGTCTTCTAAATAACATTGCAATGTGAACGCTTTTTTTCTTTGTTACTCATTTTATGATGGTATGTTATGTCATTGTAATAACTATTTAGCGTTTGTTCTGGTGTTAATGATCTGATCGGTTGACTGGTGTCACAGAATCTATACAAAATGCTAAGCACCTGGAAAACCTCTTTAAGGATGCTTATCTGCAGATCCAGATGTTTATCTGCAAAAAAAAACACGCATATGCAAAAAATATGAAAATGGCGGTAAAATGTGTGAATCTAACCTTAAAGTGGTTGTGTCATTGCAGAAATACATTTTCAATGGGAGCTGAGTGTTTAGCTCCCGACGTACCCCAATGATCAGCTGCAGGGGAAGTGTAATATTACAAGATGGCCTCCGCTTTTATCCCAGCAGCAGTGTTATGCTATGTTGGCAATGTTGCTCGGTCTTCAATCCTCCAATGTGTCCTGAGCCCTCATGCACCCAGCTACATTTTGGCATATTTTGGTCTGGTTATGCATCAATATTCATTTTTTCCACTGTATAGGAAATCGTAGTCCATGCGGTATACAGTATTTTATTTTATTTTTTACATAAATTTTGCCGCAGATTCGCAGTGGATTTTACATTTTAATTTGCAAAGGACGAAATCTGGAGAAATCTACAGCATAAAATGACATTCTCCAGATTTACCCTCCGCAGCAGAGGGAAGCTAATGTGCAGATTCTGTTGCAGGCTTTTTTCTCAGTTATGTGGATGACAGTTTTTAAAGCAAACAAACACAGGAATTTAGGAATGCGCCGTTATCGAGAAAAAAGAAAAGAAACCTCTTATAACATTATGTTATGCTGTTTATCACACTCAATGAACACAGTAAAAAAAGAGCAGTGACAGAATGGCTGTTTTTCTTCATAACCTCCTAAAAACAGGATAAAAAATGCAGAAAACGTAAGTATAGTACAAATGAAACCATGGGTCTCTTGCAGAAAAAAGCCCTCGTTGTCACGGAAGGTGTACAGGAAACAAGACAACACAAAATGAATATACGACTCGCTGGATCCAAAACTAAGGAACAAAAAGGGAGACCCCTGCATCAGACCTGGCACTCTCCCTGACTGCTCAGCCTATGCGAAAATCCCAATGGTAGATGATCGCATATCCTCGTACCTCGACTGTATAACACCTGAACACCCTATAATAGTGAGGGGACACGACCACCGGCTCCCTACACTAGATACGGAGGGAGTCAGGGTCACCTGGGATCCAGCAAACAGAAAAAACACAAATTAATGCACAAACTTATCTTGTAGAAGACTGGGAAGTAGGATCAGCATGCACACACACTCCAGGAAGAAATATAAACCGCACACTGATGCACTATGGGGAGGAATTTAAAGGGAAGCAATCAGTACAACTACATGACAGCTGAGAGAGGTTAACGAGATGAGGAACTGAAAGCAAAACAAAGGAAGCTCAAGGAGGAGGTTCTGAAAGGCATCTGTCAGAGCTTCTCAGATGTCTGGTGGTGACACTCGTATAGCTCTGTCAGTGGCGAAATGAATTTTTTTTAGGTCTTGTAATGTGATGAAAGCAAAGTATTTTTAGGTGTATTTATTGTACAAAAATAGTAAGAAAAAAACATATAAAGTTGGCATTTCTGCAATTGTAATGGCAAATAGGATAAAATGAACATGTCATTTGTATCTCATAGTAAACTCCGTAATAATAAAATCCAAAAAGCAATGGTGGAATCACAGTTTTTTTCCACCATATCCCCCCAAAAAGTTACAAAAGATACCCTTAAATAATGATGCTAAATAATACAGTTTATCTCATAAAAACAAGTCTTCACAAGCACTCTGCATTCTTAAAGGGTTTGCCCAGGATTTTACTATTGATGGGCCTATCCTCAGAATGGGCCTTCAATACTTGATTAGTGGGGGCCTGACACTTAGCACCACTGCCAATCAGCTGTTTCAGAGTCTTCGCTGTGAGATGAGTTCAGTATAAAGTCTGTGAGCCCATTTTAGGTCTGTGTCTCCTGCAGCAAAGAAAGAAAGCGTTCTGTGTGAGCGTTTCTTTCTCTGCCTTCTGGCCATGGGTGGGGGTCTCGGCACCCTGATCAGAACCTCAAACATCAAAAGTTTTAGTTTTTTAAGGAGTGCATGATGGTAGTATGTGCCCTTTAGTCCTCCTGAAAATTCTGATGCAGAATTTAATGGCAAACAGCAGTGGCATGGGACTAGTGGCTACATAAAAGTGCATGGGGGGCTGGACAGTGCCTGCTGCCATCATGCATAATGCAGAGACACACAGGACCAACACCAGGTGTAATGGTGACGAAGCCGCTGAGGTGAAACGCGCGTCGAGGTCTTGTGCTTTGGGCTTACCTATTGCGTTTATCATGTCCTCAGGTACGTTCCACGTATAGTACTGCGGTATATCTATACATGGTCTTATATCACATCCATATTAGGCCCAGGATACCATCTGGTGGGGCATCATTACATCGTGATATCCAGTGACCGATTCTATTTGTGACATTTTATTATATATGTCTTCGTCTTGGATGTCTATATATATATATATATATATATAATTCCTTTGATGTGAGGTCCATAGACAATCAGTGATTCATTGATTCTGCTTGACAGTATATACCCTTCCTTGGGTTAATTTTACGATCTGCTATGCAGTATTGGTTGTCCATGCACCATAATCATTTTTACCTGTAGGCTATCCATGCTTATCCTAGTGTGGACATACATGGTCTCGCAATTGTGTACATTGCCCTATGTTTCTCTGTATGCTGTTTACCATCCTGTCTTTTTCCCTACTTTATATTTGAGAATAAAGTGATATTTTGATATATTATCTCCACTTGCTTTTTCGTTTATAGATTAGATACTATACAGGTAGTATGTGCTGTCTAGTTTGGACAGAGAGGTGTTTGTAGGTTTAGTAATGGTGTTGAGCACCTTTAGCCACCATACCTGTTCTCATCTGGTATTCATGGAGGGAACGTTGACCAGCCTTTGAGTAGGACATTGTGGAACCAGTTCTACTGACCTTTTTGACTCCGTTAGGAGATATTGTGGTCCTACAAGATATTGCCCGCTTACACACTGTCCATGCTACACAACCTGCTTTTCAGGGTGTTTAGTAGCTCCTCTGGCCAGCTTGATTGTCAAATCCCCCCTACCCACCAATTGAGAATGTCTGTGGTAGGGACGATGGATCTCCCATTCACAGCAGTCAACAACCACTTTGGTTGAAGTATAAGTCCAAGTTGAAAGGGCTTGGAATGACATATCACAGGAAGATATCCCACATTTGTATGACCGATACCTTCTAGAATGGTAGTTTGTATCACAGCAAGGGGAGATGCCACCCAGTATTAATGTAACCCTGCCTCAACATACAGTATCTCACAAAAGTGAGTACACCCCTTACATTTTTGTAAATATTTTATTATATCTTTTCATGGGACAACACTGAAGATATGACACTTTGAGACAATGTAAAGTAGTCAGTGTACATGTAAAATTGGTGTGCCCTCAAAATAACTCAACACACAGCCATTAATGACTAAACCGCTAGCAACAAAAGTGAGTATACCCCTAAGTGAAAATGGCCAAATTTTGTCCAAAGTATCAATATTTTGTGTAGCCATTATTTTCCAGCACTGCCTTAACTTATTTGTGCAAGGAGTTCACTAGAGTTTCACAGGTTGCCGCTGGAATCTTCTTCCACTCTTCCATGGCGACATCACAGAGCTGGTGGATGTTAGAGACCTTGTGCTTCTCCACCTTCCGTTTGAGGATGACATACAGTTGCTCAATAGGGTTTAGGTCGGGAGACATGCCACCTTTACCTTTAGTTTCTTTAGCAAGGCAGTGGTCATCTTGAAGGTGTGTTTGGGGTCGTTATCATGTTGGAATAATGCCCTCCGGCAGGGCCGATCCTAGGGTCACAGGCGCCTGGGTGCAGAAATATTTCTGGCGCCCCCACATGGGCGTGGTTATCTTACTAACTCCTCCCCTTTACAATGTTTCTATGGCAACAACTTCAGCCCCACCCCCTTGCAGTCTAGGGGCGGAGCCAAACCCGGAAGCACAATTGAGGGGCAGGGCCAGCCACCAGTAAGATAGGAAGGCTTCAGCCAACACACAAGCTTTGCAACAATATAGGAAGCTACAGAAAAGTCTTATAATATCCTCAGTGGATCTCAACCTCCCAATCCTCCACACCCTGTACAGGTCAGTGCCCCCGAAATTGCACTCACAGTTCTCCAGCAACTCTGGCAAATACCACCTATTCCGTACAGGGTGGGTTTACATCTGCGTTATGCCATTCCGTTATAGGTTCCGTTTCAAACTGAATATAACGGAATGGCCAGATGGAATACAAAACGGAAACCTTTAAGGGTCCATTCACACGTCCGTTGTTTCTTTCCTGATCTGTTCCGTTTTTTGCGGAACAGATCTGGACCAGTTCTGTACCCATTCATTTTCAATGGGTCCTGAAAAAAAATCTGAAATTGAGCTGTCCGATTTTTTTCAGGACCCATTGAAAATGAATGGGTCCAGATCTGTTCCGCAAAAAACGTAACAGATCAGGAAAGAAACAACGGACGTGTGAATGGACCCTAAGAGGCATTCCGTTTTGCTCTGTCCTAATAGAAGTTTATGAGAAAGCATAACGGATCAGTCTGGGTCCCCTTATGCAAGACGGACTTTGTTTTCAGTCTTGCATAACAGGAACCAGATGGATCCGTTTTGATTCCCATAGACTTTTAAGAGGACGGAGAGCAAACGGAAAGCCTCTTGCAGAGTCCGCACTGTACGAGAGAGAGATAGCAGTGGCTGTGAAGGGAAAAGTACCAGAGCACAATGACAGCCCCAGAGCCTCTCTGCTGCCTGACCAACCGTATGCTGCCACAGCGCCAGCCCAGCCTGCAGGACATCAGAGAGGCCTGGGGTCCACATTATAGCACCACTACATTTACTTATTATCAAAAAGCATCATACATAACCAAGCAAAAGCCAGAATATAATAAAAGACAAAAACATTAAACTACATTTATAATAAAACAATTTACTTACAAAAGAAGCGATTCAGTCGTCTGCTGTACCGTCCTCTGCTTGCTTCCACTGATTATGTGCCCTCCTTTCTGTCTCTCCTCAGTGCGCAGGCGCACTGTTATGGGGGATCTGTGGATGACAGTATGACACACTGTTATGGGGGATCTGTGGATGACAGTATGACGCACTGTTATGGGGGATCTGTGGATGACGCACTGTTAGGGGGCATCTGTGGATGACGCACTGTTATGGGGGATCTGTGGATGACACACTGTTATGGGCATCAGTGGATTACACACGGTTATGGGGGCATCTGTGGATGACACTGTTATGGAACTTATGGGGACATCTGTGGGTGACACACTGTTATGGGGCATCTGTGGATGACACTGTTATAGGTGGCCGGGGGGATCTGTGGATGACACACATATATGGCAGGCAGCGCAAGCATCTTGTGCTATATAAATGTGTCATCATCCACATATCACTTCTCCTCCCCCCCCCCCCATAACAGTGTCCCACCCTATTGTAAGACGTCCGTTCCTTTATGTAAGTGAGCTATTGAGCTTGTAAATAAACTTGTGCAAAGTATATGAGTAGTTAGTAACTACTCATATAGTTTGCAGTTTGCACAAGTTTATTTACAAGCTCAATAGCTCACTTAGGGCTCTTTCACACCTGCGTTATAGTCTTCCGGCATAGAGTTCCGTCGTCGGGGCTCTATGCCGGAAGAATACTGATCAGGATTTTCCTAATGCATTCTGAATGGACAGTCCGTCCTTCAGGATGCATCAGGATGTCTTCCGTTCCGGAACGGAACGTTTTTTGGCCGCAGCAAATAGCGCAGCATGCTGCGCTTTTTGCTCCGGCCAAAAATCCGGAACACTTGCCGCAAAGCCGGATCCGGAATGAATGCCTATTGAAAGGCATTGATCCGGATCCGGCCTTAAGCTAAACGTCGTTTCGGCGCATTGCCGGATGCGACGTTTAGCTTTTTCTCAATGGTTACCATGGCTGCCGGGACGCTAAAGTCCTGGCAGCCATGGTAAAGTGTAGTGGGGAGCGGGGAGCAGCATACTTACCGTCCGTGCGGCTCCCGGGGCGCTCCAGAGTGACGTCAGGGCGCCCCAAGCGCATGGATCACGTGATCGCATGTACACGTCATCCGTGCGCCTGGGGCGCTCTGACGTCATTCTGGAGCGCCCCGGGAGCCGCACGGATGGTAAGTATGCCGCTCCCCCGCTCCCCACTACTACTATGGCAACCAGGACTTTAATAGCGTCCTGGGTGCCATAGTAACACTGAAAGCATTTTGAAGACGGATCCGTCTTCAAATGCTTTCAGTACACTTGCGTTTTTCCGGATCCGGCGTGTAATTCCGGCAAGTGGAGTACACGCCGGATCCGGACAACGCAAGTGTGAAAGAGGCCTTACATAAGTTACTATCTTATCTAATATAATCTATCACTAATCATCACTATTCAGTATTCACTAACTTACTGCCTGGGACAGTCAGGAGTCAGGACTCAGTCAGGAGGACTCCAAATGTATTCTCATCACAACTTAGTACAAGCCAGTTGGCACTACTAGGGCGCAGGGGCGGGCACTGGCAGGCAGAAGCTGGTGGCGTTACTGGCGTGGCACTGGCAGCAGTGCTCCAGTCCGCTCTTCAATATTCAAAATTGGCGGCCGGCGGCAGCGTAACTGTAACGTGACGTGACGTCACTCACTACGTTACGTCGCAGTGAGCGACGTTACGCTGCCGGCCGCCGGAAGATGGGAGGCAGTCAGGCAGAGCACGGAGGCGGAGCACAGGAGGCGGAGCACGGAGGCGGAGCACAGGAGGCAGAGCACAGGAGGCAGAGCACAGGAGGCAGAGCACAGGAGGCGGACTACAGGAGGCGGTCTCAGTCTCACACGTGAGTCACGTCAGTATATGTGTCGTGTGTCTGTGTCTGTTCTTTGTGTCACAGTGGGCTGGCAGGAGGCGGAGCGGAGCAGTCACAGACAGTGACAGGGGTGTGATGTGAATTGATTAGGCCATACCCGGCCGGCCGGCGGCACACCCCCGGCCCCACTCGAACCCTGAGGCTGAGGCGGCCCGGCCCACCGGGCGGTCCGGAGGTGGTTAAAAAAAAAAAAAAAGTCAAAAAAAAAAAAAGTCCCGGCGGCTTTCTTTTGACAGCGCTGGGGTGCGGGGCACCCACTGCACCCTGTGTAGGATCGGCCCTGCCCTCCGGCCCAGTTTCCAAAGGGAGGGGCTCATACTCTGCTTCAGTTTATTTACCATGCTTGACTTTATGCAAGACACACTTGTCTTTGTACTCCTCACTTGGTTGTTGTGAATGAATGTTAGAGACCTTGCGCTCCTCCACCTTCTGTTTGAAGATGACCCACAGATGCTAAATAGGGTTTAGGTATGGAGACATGCTTGGCCAGTCCAGCACCTTTACCCTCAGTTTCTTTAGCAAGGCAGTGGTCATCTTGGAGGTGTGTTTGGGTTCGTTAGCGTGTTGGAATACTGCCCTGTGGCCCATGTTTCTGATTAGAGTGGATCTTGCTCTGCTTCAGTAGATGTTGGCATTCATGGTTCCCTCAATGAACTGTGGCTTGCCCTAGCCGACAGAACTCACACAGCCCCAAACCATGACACTCTCACCACCATGCTTGACTGTAGAGAAGACACACTTGTCTTTGTACTCCTCACCTTGTTTGCCACCACACATGCTTGACAACATCTGAACCAAAAAAGTTTATCTTGGTCTCATCAGACCACAGGACATGGTTCCAGTAATCCATGTCCTTTCAGACTTGCAGCACAGTGATCCGGCAAGCAGTTCCTCACTGGGAAGACTCTCACCCCTCCGACGCTGCACGTCCTCCAGGGCCTGGTGCCATACGCCTTTCCGCTAGGCATCCCTGTAATCCGGGTGATCTTCCTCATTCAATGCTGTGCAGGAACCAACGGCATCCATATTGCTGTAGCCAGGGGTGCTGTACGGATACTAGCGTTGCCCTCAATATACTCCACGAACGGTGTCTCCGAGCTGCTTCTCCTCACACTAGGACGCCATCCCACTGCTTGCCACCAATGTAACTGATCTCCTGGCACCCCGACCGGGTATCTCCGTCGATAGATTCACTTGAATAGGTTCAGGGGTTTAAAAGTTAGTAAAAGTATCTTAAAGGGCCGTAATCCTGAGTCACGAGGCTGGTAAACAGGCCTCTCCAAAACCCAGTGGCGAGGTTGGTTTCGCCACAATTCCTATGGAAAAAGTGTTTAGTTTTATTGGCCGGAGATATAACCGTAGCATGCTGTGGTTTTATCTTTGTCCTAATCAGTCAGAAAGACTGAACTGAAGACATCCTGATGCATCCTGAACAGATTCCTCTCCATTCAGAATGCATGGGGATAAACTGATCAGTTATTTTCCGGTATAGAGCCCCTAGGACGGAACTCTATGCCGGAAAAGAAAAACGCTAGTGTGAAAGTACCCTTAGGCTACTTTCACACTAGCGGCATGAACCTCCGGCTGAACAGCCTGTCAATGGGGACGAAGCGGCAGTCTGGGGGCACACGTTCACTAGCGGCAGGACGGATCCGACAGGCTGTTCACTCGACGGAACAGCGCGCCGGAGGTCCGTGCCGCTAGTGTGAAAGTAGCCTTAGTCTGTTTGTCTTCAGCAAACTGCAGGCTTTCTTGTGCATCATCTTTAGAAGAGGCTTCCTTCTGGGATGACAGCCATGCAGACCAATTTGATGCAGTGTGCGGCTTATGGTCCAAGCACTGATAGGCTGACCCCCAACCCTTTAACCTCTGCAGCAATGCTGGCAGCACTCATATGTCTATTTTGAAAAGACAACCTCTAGATATGACACTGAGCATGTGCACCAACTTCTTTAGTCGACCATGGCGAGGCCTGTTCAGAGTGGAATCTGTCTTGTTAAACTAATGTATGGTCTTGGTTAGGGATTGACCGATTATCGGAAGTACCAATATTATCGGCCGATATTCAGGATTTTGTACATTATCGGCATCTAACATTGCCGATATACCGATAATGCATATAAAGTGAATACTAGTGAGCACTTCCATTTATGGAAACGCGCACTAGTATGCATCGGGTGCCGGGAACGGGGAAGAAGCGCAGCAAGCACTTCCGATACTCACCCTCCCTGGTCTTCTTTGATGGAGCCCGCGCTGCACCGTCCTGACCCTGTACAGCGTCAGGATGTAGTGTGCGCATTATGACCTGACGCTGCACGCTGGCCGGAGAACACAGGGTTGCGAGATGCCGGACCCAGAGATGAAGAGGAGCCGCAGCGCAGGAGAGATGAGGAGTTTTTTATTTTATTCATCTGAGGTCTGATAGGGGTTAATAAAGGTCTGATCTAAGGTCTGATAGGGGTTAATTAAGGGCTGATCTGAGGTCTGATAGGGGTTAAAAAAGTCAGTGAGGAGAGGGGGATGGTGTGAAAATTGGCATTTGGCACTAGTATATTATAAATGTAAATTATAAATTGACTACCAACTAAGGGCTTTATGAATTTATAATTTACATTTATAATATACTAGTGCCAAATGCAAATTTCCACCACCTCAGTGACTACCAACTAATATAATATTATAACATCATTGTCTGTTGGCTGTTGTGGCAGTTAGCCTGGATATTCATCAGGTTGCATATAGCAACCAATCACAGCTCAGCTTCTATTTTGCTACATGCCATTAATAAGAGCTCTGATTGGTTGATATAGGCAATGAAGGACATTCTTAGTATAAGACAGTTTATGTGTGAGTTAATATGATTTCGATTGCGACGCTTAGCCAAGCGTGTTGTAGAGGCTGATGTAACTCACATAACCTTAAGTGTATACTATATCTGTGGGGTTTTATATACTGTCAATTGAAGACAATAATACCCGTAAGAAAAGGAATTGGATTGGACGATTGTCGTCAGATACTAAGAGAAAAGCTGTATAAGGGGGCTTTATTATGGAAATCACTGTTAACGAGACGGAGTAATGTGGAGGTTACAAATAAAGAGCCGGTCGCTGTGGATGTCACTGTTAAAGGGGCGGGGGACTGAGGAGGTCACTATTAAAGGGGCAGCTGCTGTGGAGGTCACTGTTAAGGGGGCGAGTTATTGTGGAAATTACTGTTAAGGAGACGGGTACTGTGAAGGTCAATAATAAAGGGGCACCCGCTGTGGAGGTCACTTTTAAAGTGTTCGCTTTGGATGTTACTGTTAAAGGGTTTCTGTCACCTGATTTAACCCTATTAAGCTAGTTGACATTAGCGATGTGCTAATGTCAGCTAAACCTAACTAGCCTATTCCTACTTTTATCTATGCCCCCGTTACGCTAGAAATCTAACTTTTATAATATGCTAATTAGCCTCTAGGAGCAGGGGGTGTTATTCCTGCTCCTAGAGGTTCCGTTCTCCCACCTTTGTGCCTCCCTCCAAGTCCTGATTGACAGGGCCAGGCAGCGCTCGCATCCGTCTGCCAGCCCTGTGCTCTGGTGAAATCTCCCAAGCGCACATGCAAGAGGTAGCCAGTTTCATACGTACAAATCTGCTGACAGATGCCCTTTAAGGGTTTTCTATCTTTTTTTTTCTATTGGGCCCCCTTGCCCGTGGTATCTGTGGAAAGTCCCTGCCAGTAAACCAGGCATCCTCAAACTGCGGCCCTCCAGCTGTTGCAAAACTACAACTCCCAGCATGCCCGAACAGCCTACAGGTATCAGCCTACAGCAGGGCATTGTGGGAGTTGTAGTTTTACAACAGCTGGAGGGCCGCAGTTTGAGGATGCCTGCTGTAAACAGATGGACAGGATGACCTGTTCCTCTGCAAGAAATGTCTGGACTCGCCAGTGATGGGTCCCCAAGTGGCACATGATTTGGCAGTAATGTGATGCTAAGGAACCCATCATCACTGAGGCTAGTCATTGTCTGCAGCAGCGAACATGACTCCCGTCCATTCGGAAGTATACAGACAGGGACTGAAAGAACAGTGAAGAGTGCCAGGTATCCAGAATGGAGTGGTTGGGAGTATGAACTTTTCCATAGTTAATGCTGAATCGGGTAAAAAATAAAAAAAATATGCTGGAAATCCATTTTAAGTACCAAACAAGGCTGCATCACTTAAGGGGTTAAACCACCCATTAGAGCCAATTGATATGGTGTGTGGAATTGCTGGTAAGTTATTTCGATGATCCTTTCATAAGTGTATTATCTATTCAGTTATGTGTTTTCTATTATAAATGTGATAGTGATTGTGTCGTATATATGGATCTTACAGTTGAACCTCCAGCCTTTAAGGCTTCATCCATCCTATTACATTAACATTTAGTGCTGCTCTTCAGTGACTTGCATATGAAGTGCAAACCCAGAACGGAAAATGATAAATGTCTTTATGTATATACAAGACTTCACTCATTTTATAGCGGCTAGAGCTGTAGAAAAAAAATAATTGTGTCATCTTAATAAATGCTTCAGGGTAGATCTTCCATTCCTCTGAAATGATTAAGTAGAGAGCAAGATGCTCAGACCGTGCACACTTCTACATTGTAAGATGTATTTTTTATAATCCTCAGCATACATTTCATGCTAACTCTATGCTTCTTATACTTTAAAGGGGTTTTCATGAATTATGATGCTTTTTAACAGACATGCTAATGTAGTTCTCCATCCTTTTTTTTTTCAATTTGGACTCTCCTGACCCCTTTTTACCATGTAAATGTTGAAGCTGGTTTGTTCCCATCCAGTGTGTAGCACTCCCTGTTGCTGTGTCCAACCAAAGCCATGATGCACTTCTCCTTTGTCAGCTCCAGCACCGCCCCTAACAACACCCAGCTAGTTTATAGCTACTTACATAGACACTCCCATGGACATAACATCACAGGAAATAAGAAAGAGCTGCATGGACATGGTCATGTGACCACAGCCCAGAACGGGAGATAGGAGCAATAAAGGTAAAAAAAATACATTACAAAATTATAGCTATGTACCGTCATAAGAGATCATTTTAAAGAATATTGATGCCAATCGGAAAACCTCTTTAAGGGTCCATTCACACTTGCGTAGAACTGCCTATTCTTGTCCCCAATTGTAGACAAGAATAGGATACGTTCTATTTTTTTCCGGAGCCGCAAACCGGAAGTTCGGGGCCGCGCTCCGTAAATGCGGATGCGGACATTACACTGTGTGCTGTCCGCATTCATTCCTGCCCCATAGAGAATGAATGGGTCCACACCTGTTCCAGATAATTGCGGAACGGGTGCGGACACATTCTACAGACGTGTGAATGGACCCTAAGCTGCACATGTACAGTGTGCAACCAGCAGTAGGGATGGTCATCATACACAATTGCGCAGTTGCACTAAAAGATTTGGTTTTATTATGCGCTGCATAATTATCTAACATCCAATGCTTTCCACAACATGCACAGTGATTTTGGCTTTCATATATTTTGCAGCACAAGGATTGTGATCTTTTATAGAAGTGTTGGAATAGGCTTGTGGATAAGTTTGCTGGAATTTGAATTTGTACATTTATTATTTTCATAGATTCTGTTTTTAGGAAGATGAGGTAGTTATGATACATAAAAAAAAAATCATTTAGCATAATACAAGAGAAAGGCATGACAGACATCATCAAGTCTCTAGAGGATAACTGGAGATGGTAAAATGAGAAGAAAACTACATGACATGCTTACAGATACCATACAAGACAACACAGAAAAAACAGACTTAAAGGGGTTGTCCGGGTTCAGAGCTGAACCCGGACATACCTCCATTTTCAGTTCATGCTCCGACGCTCTAAATCGCGCAGGGAAAAGGCATTTTTTGGAGATCCGGTGACGTACCGGGCTCTCCATGGGGCTGCCAGGAAGCCTGGTGATGTCACCGGCACTGGTGGGCGGGCTTTAGCACTGCCCTAGCCAGTAAAACTGCTAGGGCAGCATTAAAGTCCGCCCATCAGAGCCGGTGACGTCACCGAACACACTGCCAGGCGGAAGCTTCTGCCCGGCAGTGTGTTATGATAAATAAAAGAGCCAGTGCCCTGCGCGATTTAGCGCAGGGCAAGGGAGCGCATCGGAGCATGAGATGCCCCGATGCTAGCCTCAGGGGGGCTGCCTGGGTGAAAATAAGGGTATGTCCGGGTTCAGAGCTGAACCCGGACAACCCCTTTAACATACAGTGTTTATTTAGAATTATTGTAAAACCTTATAACTAAAAAGATATGTGACCATAAAAGGGAAAATAAGAAAACGGGAGTACCGAATGGTGCAATATCACAGCAAAGGGGATTGTAATGGGGTGATCACTAGCTGAACGGTGGGGGTCCTGCACCCCACACCCCTGCCAATCAGTTTTTCTGTGTAGCTGGTAGTCACCGCCAGAGGTCTGTCAACATTGTAGCGGACACTGCTTGTCCCTTGATTGCTGCTCCTATTGATGCTGCAGTGACAAGCGCAGTCCACTACAATAATGACAGTGCAGTGTAGTTCTGGTACTGACTTCTGTAGATGGAGCTACAGCTGACCAGTAAGGGTACAGGGCGCCAGAACTCTGCCGATCAGGTAGTGATAATCTATCCTGAGGTTAGGCCTTCATTTAGCAAAGGCTGGACAACCCCATTCACACAATTTTATGGGAAAATAAAGTTTTCCTCAGGTTCTGGATGATCCCAGTTATAATATGTGGGAGGAATCAGTGACACGGAGTAAATTTCTATAAAACAGAATATTCAATACTCAGTTTCCTTAAAGTGAATTTTCCATTTTCTCCAGAGTAAAACACGTCATACATTTTAGATAGCTGTTGGCCAAACGAGCGTTTCCTAAAAATATAGGAATTTATATTGTATAAGTTCCAATATCTTTTATTTATTTCAGCACCATGGACAGCACAGTGATTTATAGCTGGGTGCTGGAAAAATGCATGACTTAAATGGATTTACCATATTTTAGATAATGATGGCCTGTCCTCTGAATAGGTCATCAATATCAAATTGGTATTGGTCCAACACCTATTGATCAGCCATCAGTGCTGGAAACATAACGATGGACGGGACCAGAAACAGAAGGATCTGTCCAGTGCCGGCGTATTGCAGCTCTGCTCCCATTCTTCTCACATCCGGTGACTGACCCTAACAGCTCAAGTCAGTAGGGGAGCCGGTTGTTGGAACCCCACCAATCTGATATTGATGGCCTATTTGGAAGATAGTTCCTCAGGATCTAAAAGGGGAAAAACCATTTAAAATATCATAATTCCCTACCTGCTCTTTAACTAGGCTGGGGAGTGACTGGCATTGCTGTAGCAATAACGTAATATTAATATTTGAATAGACCAAACCTCACACAATGGTGTTACTCAGTATCGATCTTCTGTCTAGTACTAGCATGACCAAAAAGGGTTGTTTCATCAGGACGATTGAAGTTGGCCTTGTGATCAGGTTGAATGTGCCAGAGGAAGCTGCAGGTGGCCTTTTTTTACCGAGCAGTGGCGAATTGCAGCGTTACAAGATCCGTTATTTGTTAGCTCCCTTTATGACAGCCATGTACTCCGACAGGGCATATGGAGAGGGCTTGTCTTATTGAGACAACTTTATAGCACGCTCTTCATAAATACAGTGAACTGGTCCATCTACTGTGTTACTATTAGTATACAGTCCAGGGGGTTTGTAGTTTTATGGAAATTAAACATAATCACTGTATACATATGTATACAAATGCACTGTATGTTTCAAGATATTTTCCTGCTGTTGAACACTGTTGTTGGACAGAGCTAGTCCATCCCTAACTTGAGAAATGGGTACAGTTGTATGATCTGTGAGCTGTATACATCAGCAGAAATCTCATGGATCATGTGCCACAATGTTTCAGGCTGGAGTCCGTGCTGTTTTGGCCTGTTTCACATTGGTGTTAATTGTTCCGGCAGCGGTATTTGTCCAGCTGCCTCTTGGCATATTTGCTGTGCTGTGGCTGGGTCTCCGCTGTTCCCCATTATAGTGCCGGAACCGTTAACGCCAGTGTGAAACAGGCCTTAGCTGTCAGGTACAATTGTATCTACTTCTCAGCTAAAGGGCCCTTTACATGGGCCGAGAATCCTGTAGTTAATCGCTAACGAACGCTCATAAAAACGCTCATTAGTGATTATCTGGCGGTGTAAATGTGCCAACGATTACCCAATTAGTTAGTGAACCGCTCGTTCATATTGTAAGAGATCATTTGTGCAGTCACAAATTATCATTTGTCCGCATTAAATCGTGCTGTGTAAGCAGCATCTGCTGCCGGCAAACAACTAGTCAGTATGAGGACGAGCAATTACATCACTGATCGCTCCTCCCCATACTGTGGAGGGGATCACTGCATGTAAATATAGCTGTCTCTTGTGATTGACTGGAAGGAGTGCTTCCTTCTGACAATTTGCTACTGTATCGTTCCGTGTAAAGCGACCGTTAGAGAAGGACTAGATATGTCCAGGTTTGCAAACAAAAGTGTTTTCATTCACTTACAACAAATATTTTGAAAAGAGTCTATTCACACATCCGTATGTGTTTTGCGGATCCGCAAAACACGGACACCGGCAATGTGCGTTCCGCATTTTGCGGACTGCACATCGCCAGCACTATAATAGAATATGCCTAATCTTGTCCGCAATTGCGGACAAGAATAGGACATGTTTTATTTTTTTCGGGAACGAAAATGCGGACCCGGAAGTGCGGATCCACATTTCCGGATCTGGGCTACACATCGTGTGGCCCCATAGAAATGCGGAACAGAATTGCGGACGTGTGAATGGAACCAATTGGTGAGGTTTTTAAATCGTCAAAATTCTTGCTCAGTTAGTGCCAAAAACTGGTGTTTATGCCTTAAACCAAATTATTATGTGTTTTAGACACTTTTTGCACCTCATGAGACATTGAGGAATGGCTTTGAGGAAATGAACTGGGGCAAAGAATGCCGACCTACAGGTGGTGTGAAGTTAATCAAATGTAGAAAATGCACTCATTTTATCATATGTAACCACAGTGATGAATTTGGTGCATAGTTAGGTTGCCTGGTCTAAATATTAGATAGAATTAGTAAACATGCTCCAATGTATGTAGAAACTAATATAACATTTATATATTTATATACTGATCAAACATTAAAGGGAGTCTGTCACCACAATATGACCATATACAGCACTTACATTGTCCTATAGCACACCTATGACACTGTGAAAAGATCGGTGTTTCTTTTGTACTTTTACACCCTATAAATTTCATCCAACTCTTTTAAAAGGGTTTTCTGGCTCGATGTAATTAAAGGGAGTCTGTCACCACAATATGAACATATACAGCACTTACATTGTCCTATAGCACACCTCTACATGAATGTAATGGTACATTTGTTATTTTCTTTACACTTGCAGAAGCGGGAAAAACAACGTTTAATTAATATGCAAATTAGCACTCGCAACGTCCCAGGGGCGGAGTTCACTATGTAGGAGCCCAGGCTGCTCTGCCTTCTTTCATGGTTACTCCTCCCCAGCCTCTGCCTTTGCCCGCCCTCCTATTGGCTTGCATCATCCCTAGGTCGGGGCGAGATCCCCCGCCTGCGCACTGCCTCGCCGGGCACGGCATTGCTTCAACTAGTGCCCATGCGCCAGCGAACGGACCTCATTTGGGAACGGACCAAGGGATGACGCATAGGTCATACATGATTCTACCTGTCAACATTTCTTAGAGGGGCATAGCAATCAGCTGTTTTGAGGTTTAGTACATTCCTTCCTCCCAAACACATATACAGTAAATGTGTAAAGAATTTAAAATACTGAAGTTATACAGAAAAATAACCAAGGTGCCTTAGGGAGTAGATACACGGTATGTATTTTAAGAATTCCTCTTGTGATGACATTGTGCCACTCACCCTTGTGGTTCTGCTGATACTTCCAGAAACTAAATTTGTGTTGTTTACATGCCAGGGTTTTACAGATGACTACTGAAAGAATAATAACCATCATGCTGCCAGTGAACGCTACAGCTGGCATCCAGAACGCTACAGAAGATGAAGTGTGTGAAAACTGGAGAGAAATTCACCACTTGGTTTTTCATTTGGCAAACGCATGTTTTGCCTTAGGACTGGTTATTCCTACGATGCTGAGCCTTCATATGATTTTTCTTCGTGCTTTACTATGTCTAGGTAAGTTGTGGGATCTCAAGGCTTTGATTTTTTTACAGTTTGCTGGATTTGATAATAAATGAACACTATATGAACACTAAGATGTTCCTATGCTTAGGCTTTGTATGCACTGTCTTTGAAATTTGGAATCCATGTCACAAAAAAGTGGTACTCATTGATTTACGGTGGAGGTATTCTTCACTGATAGTGCCTAGTGCCTCTTCTAGCGTAGAGTATGGGGCCTCACTCTGTATAAGACCATCGATGCACACAGTGTCCATGAGAGTTTAAACAATGAGACGTTAAAACGAAAGCAGCACCTTGAAGTAACACTAATTGTACTACCTGCAAATGTAAAGTCTAGAATTATTTTATTTTTCATTTCTTTTACAGTTTAGAAAAGGAAAACCTGTTGCAACATATCTTACTATGTCTTCTGTTTCATTCCTATTGGAAATATCCACTAAGAATGACTCATTAACAAATGGTCTGATTAATAGATGAATTTTTGAAGGCAGTAGAGATGCTGTTAATGAGTCAAAGGAGTTGTCCCATCTAGGTCATTTATGGAATATGCACAGGATATGCTATAAATGTCCAATAGTGCCTTCTACCTATGGAACCTGCCCCTGTGTTCAGAACGGGGCTTTCACGGCTTATGGTGTACGCTGTGACACTGTTGCCACACTTGCGCTTGCCCGCGGCAACGTGTTGCTGTGAGAGCATGCGGTGGCAGTGTCTCGGCCTTCTGGGTGATTGCCGTGACATGGTTGCCACACATGCTGTTGCCGGTGGTAACGTGTCGTTTGGCATGCTTGTTTGTGCACTTCCCCTTTAAGTGGCTTCCTTCCTCTGTCTGGTGTTGGAAGGGTTAACTCCCTTCCTAGTGTTTTGTGAACACTGGGTTTGTGTGTGTGTGTGTGTGGCTGCTTGGGCTATTTAGCCTCTGCTGGATGCCTGAAGCTGAGGGTTCCTCCAGCTTTGGTGTATGCTGGTGGTTCTCTGTTCCTGGCTTTTACCATCTGCCCAATGAGGGCCACCCTTGTGGTCACCAATGTCATTCCGGTGTCTCCTTCCCTTCCTGTTCCTATTTGTATGGAGTGGGTTATGTTCAGGGTGTTTGTATGTCTAGTTTGGTGTTACATGTCTGGTGGTGTTTAGTGTCATGTTTACTAGACATTCCCCTGTCTCATGTTGTTGCAGCTATGGTGTCCTGGGTTCCTGTGTGGTTTGTTGTGTGTGCTGTGTCCTTTTATGTTGGTGTGGACACCAGCACTTGTGCATGGGTTCCAGTCAGTGTGTCTGTGGCAGGTAAGTGTGTTATGGGTGTCGCTTACCTGCCATCTCCATATTGTGTATGTGTTCCCCTCTCCCTGCAGCCTGGCCTCAGATAGAGACTCCTGTTCCTCCATGACTGGGATGAACAGGTCGTCTCTTCCCTGCTCCTTGGTGAGGGATTACCAGGGCGACTTAGGGTCTCTAGGAATCCTGTGTATGAGTCGTCCTACCATCTGGGTCCGCTCATACAGTGAGGAGTCAGGGAGAGGATTAGGGACGCGGTAGGAGGTGACCTGCTCCCTTATTGCTCCTTTTGAGCAGGCTGATCCCCTTTTACCCTTTTACACCGCACAGTGGGGGGGTTTCCCCCACTCCCCGCCGTGACAGTATGAATGACATTGGTGACCACAAGGGTGGCCCTCATTGGACAGATGGTAAAAGCCAGGAACAGAGAACCACCAGCATACACCAAGGCTGGAGGAACCCTCAGCTTCAGGCATCCAGCAGAGGCTAAATAGCCCAAGCAGCCACACCCACACACACACAAACCCAGTGTTCACAAAACACTAGGAAGGGAGTTAACCCTTCCAACACTAGACAGAGGAAGGAAGCCACTTAAAGGGGAAGTGCACAAACAAGCATGCCAAAAGACAAGTTACCACCGGCAACAGCATGCGTGGCAACCATGTCACGGCAATCACCCAGAAGGCCAAGACACTGCCACCGCATGCTCTCACAGCAACACGTTGCCGCAGGCAACCTCAAGTGTGGCAACAGTGTCACAGCGTACACCATAGGCCGTGACAGGGGCCCCATCACACCCATTGAGGAATTGAGAGGTGAGTGTGCATGTGCAGCATTATCAATTTTCCTTGATAACACTTCCAAAAATATGTCAACCCGCTGACTTCCAGAAGGGCAATTCAAGTGAGCGATAGAACCGTGCATGCATAGCTACCTCACTGTTCCGGGCACCATTCCTGAGTAGGATCAGGTCCCAGAAGGGGGACTTGCACCTATTGGATATGCCATAAATGTCCCAGATGAAAATACCCCCTTAACTAGTCAGTTCACAGCAGGACCTTTCGCAGGAGGTCACTATGATGTCCTAGCGGCCTCTTGCACTGTTCTACTGCCTCATAGGCTTTGGGCCTACTGGTCTGCAGCCTATGTGGCTGAACAGCGGGAATGGGAGCCATAGCCTCCAGTGCTCCTGCACAAACTGTTGTTCCCATAGAGGTAGGTCGGCCACTTCCTGAGGCGATATGCTCATCTCGCCTCATGGCAGATGCGGTCAAGTACTTGTTGCTGTTTCAGGATGACGTGTGATAAGGCTGTTTATTATTCACCTAACAAATACATTCTCATTAAAAGTTCCTAAAGTATGTGGAGTGAAAACCATATTGTCCTCCCTCCAGCAGTGACCTTATGCATTCTCTATTAAATACAGATTATTTTGTGCTTTTAATTAAATGTCATTCAAGTTTAGAGACTTTGCATTCCAAACTTTCAGATTGCGGTAAGGAAATATAAATAGGTCAAGGAGCTATATTTGCTGGATTAAATGCCGGGGTTTGACACTAGATTTGTGCCATGGTAGAAATCCTGAAAATTATAAGCCATAGATCAGAGACCCCTTCAGAAGTGACATATTTCTTTGTTGATATTTAGGAAATGTGACAGCTCTGAGTGATTGGTAATGCTTCTTATTTAAATTAAAGCAATTCAGTGTTTTTTTCTCCTGTCTACATTCAGGCAGAATTTGTATCAAATAAGTCAGAGATATTTGAAAGCAGCTAACTTTTAATAAGTGGTATATAAATTGTGCCCAAGGTCCCTTCTAAGAAGATTGTTCCACTTGAAGATTACTGGTTGATCTTTTTCCTTTTCAGATCATGGCTTCTCTTGTCGTTGCTAGCTTATAATGATATTATGGCTGAGTTGCTTAGAGCCCAGGCAATACTTTGATTGCTGATTTCTAAATGGTTTGTACCTGCATTCAAAATAGCACTTATTTAGCTACTAAATATAAAGAGGTGCAATCATACACTCTTCAAAGTGGTTCTCCACTTTAGAGAAGCCCAATAAGCTGGGCACAGAGTGTCCCCCCGCTGGGATCTCCAGCATTCTGGCAGCAAATGTTCAGTTTCCCTGCAGTGCTGCCAGAGGGCAAATAAAGAGGACCTGTCACCTCTCCTGACATGTCAGTTTTAGTAACTACTTGCAATCCCAATGTAATACCAATTCTGGAGCATCTATTCCTATGACTCCTATGTTATGCCATTCCTGTATTATACCTGCTAGAAGTGTAAATTGACAGCAGTCTGCAGTAAAGGTACTGCTGGGTGTTACCAGTAGCGGGTGTGTCTGACTGTCCAGTCAGTGCTACTGGTGTCCGACTGTGCACCCCCTACTGCTAACACCCATCTGTAAATTCACTGCAAGCTGCTTGCAATTCATTCATAACTTCTAGTAGAAATAATAAAGGAAATGGCACATCATACAGTAAGAAAATATGCTCCAGAATTGTTATTACATTGGGAATGCTAGTAGGTACTAAGACAAACATGCCTGGAGAGGTGAGGAGTCCTCCTTAACCACCTCCGGACCGCCTAACGCACATGTGCGTTCCGGAGGTGGCAGCGCTGCGCACAGTCACGCATATACGCGTCATCTCGCGAGACGTGAGATGACGCGAGTATGCGCCCGCGCGTGCGCAGTTCGCGCCGGCATTTCGTTCAGGACCATTTCGTCAGCAACCTGCCAGCCAATGATCGTGGCTGGCAGGTTGCTGATTTTTAAAAAAGCCAATCACAGAGCCATATAGCAGATCATATTTGTAAATATGATCTGTTATATGGCTGCCTGCTCCTCTGCTGGTTCTTTTCGTCGGTTGGATCCAGCAGAGGAGCAGGCTTCACAGTGAGTACACCAAACACTACACTATAGCCCCTGATCACCCCCCTGAACCCCAATTAACCCTTTGATCACCCCTTTGATCACCCCTGTCAATTACAAGTGAAAAGAAAAAAGTGATCAGTGCAAACTGTCACTTTTTTTTTTCACTGTTATTGACCGTTAGGTTTTAGGTATAGTTTAGGTCCCTTGGTTAGGTAGTTAGCGATCAGTTAGCGCCCAGCCCACCGCACCGCAGTCCGTTATTCGCTGATTAGCGTATCGCTAATCAGCATTTGTACTTTTATAGTATCTGGAAGTGATCAAAACTGATCACGGTCAGATCTATAATTGTATTAGTGTCACTTTAGTTCGCCCTCCACCCAAAACGCAGTGTTTGCCCGATCAGGCCTGATCGGTCGCCCACACGTGCGTTCGCCCACACCCGCCCCACCGCAGTGACAAAAAAAAAATTTTTTTTTGATCACTGCACATTCACTTTACACGCACTGCGGCGATAAAAAAATCAGTTTTGATATTTTTTATCAACCGCAGCGGCCTCCGGTACTTCGCTAGCCTCCCCTTTGTAAGACAGGCTTGCTTTTTTTTTCTTGGGTAGTCTCAGGGAATACCCCTAAATTTAGTTGCCCACATGTCTAACAGGGGGTATTCCTCTGAAGAGGCCTACAGGCTTCTGACCCAGTCGGATGAGGAGTGGGAACCCTCATCTGATGAATCCAGCGGGTCAGAATACGAACCTGTAGAAAGCAGTGGCTCTCTGACCCAAAGTTCGGACGAGGAGGCTGAGGTCCCTGATACCACCAGGCGTACCCGGCCCCGTGTCGCTAGACCACAGGTTGCGCAGGATCCGCTTCAAGAGCAGCAGAGTGGGGCTGGTGCTGTCGGATTACGTGGTGAGGCATACACCAGCAGCCCAGCCCTCCCTGGACCTAGTACCAGCACTGCCGTACAACCTGGTGAAGTAGCGAGCACCAGAAGGGCAGTTGAAGCTGGTACGGTGGCACGTGCAGTAGTGACCCCGTCGCAGCCACCGCAAAGACGTGCCCGTAGAGCCCCTAGAATCCCAGAGGTGCTGGCAAACCCTGATTGGCAGTCCCCAACTTCAGCCGCACCTGTAGTTTTCCCTTTCACTGCCCAGTCTGGAGTTCGGGTTGAGACGGCTCAGATCGGTTCGGCCCTGGGATTTTTTGAGCTGTTCTTGACTGCGGAGCTTTTAGACATAGTTGTGGCCGAAACAAACAGGTATGCCACACAATTTATCACCGCTAACCCGGGAAGCTTTTATGCCCAGCCTTTCCGGTGGAAACCAGTCCAAGTTTCCGAACTTAAAACTTTTCTGGGCCTCCTCCTCAACATGGGCCTGACAAAAAAGCATGAATTGCGGTCATATTGGTCCACGAACCCGATTCATCACATGCCCATGTTCTCTGCTGCCATGTCCAGGGCACGTTTTGAGGCCATCCTGCGGTTCCTGCACTTTAGTGACAACACCGCCTCCCGTCCCAGGGGCCACCCTGCTTTTGACCGGCTCCACAAAATTCGGCCCCTCATAGACCATTTCAACCAGAAATTTATACCCCAGAGCAAAACATCTGCATAGACGAGTCCCTGATACATTTTACCGGGCGCCTTGGCTTCAAACAATACATCCCAAGCAAGCGCGCCCGGTATGGGGTCAAATTGTATAAGCTCTGTGAAAGGGCCACAGGCTATACCCACAAATTTCGGGTCTATGAGGGAAAAGATCAGACCCTGGAGCCGGTCGGTTGCCCTGACTACCTGGGGAGCAGTGGGAAGACAGTTTGGGACTTGGTGTCACCCTTATTCGGCAAGGGGTACCATCTTTATGTGGACAATTTTTACACAAGTGTGGCCCTCTTTAGGCATTTGTTTCTAGAACGGATTGGCGCCTGTGGTACCGCGCGAACTAGTCGCGCGGGCTTCCCCCAACGGCTCGTTAGCACCCGTCTTGCAAGGGGGCAGAGGGCCGCACTGTGTAACGAAGAACTGCTCGCGGTGAAATGGAGAGACAAGCGTGACGTTTACATGCTCTCCTCCATTCACGCAGACACGACAATACAAATTGAGCGAGCAACCCGTGTCATTGAAAAGCCCCTCTCAGTCCACGACTATAACCTCCACATGGGAGGGGTCGACTTCAATGACCAGATGTTGTCTCCGTATTTAGTTTCCCGACGCACCAGACGCTGGTATAAGAAGGTGTCTGTATATTTAATTCAATTGGCTCTGTACAATAGTTTTGTTCTCTACAGTAAGGCTGGGAGAACTGGATCCTTCCTCAAATTTCAGGAAGAGATCATCGAGAACCTCCTGTATCCAGGAGGTTCCGTGGCCCCAACTACCAGTGTAGTTAGCCGTCTACACGAACGACATTTCCCCAATGTCGTTCCTGGTACCTCAACCCAACCGTCACCCCGAAAAAGATGTCGTGTCTGTAGCAGGAGTGGAATAAGGCGTGACACCCGCTATTTCTGTCCTGACTGTCCGGACCACCCTGCCCTATGCTTTGGAGAGTGTTTCCGGAAGTACCACTCACAGGTACACTATTAGCATAGGGATCATCTCACCAGGATAGGCACACAGGGCTATTAGGGCCCATTCACTCACTGCTGCTTCAAACGTCTCCTTTCACATGGGACAAAGTGCATAACGCACTTCGCCACATCTTTGGGCGATTTGCGCTTTGCACATTGTCCCATGGGGAAGGAGAGGTTTGTTCTATAAAGGTAAAAAAACAAAAAAAAAAACAAAAAAAAAAAAACTGGTAAGCAAACAGGTTAATGTTTAGTTCCAAAAGTTAAAGTTACATGTTCTGTTCCAAAGTTAATAAAATTATTGCGTTGTGGCCTGGTTTTTTCTTTATTTTATTTTTTTGTTTTTTTTACCTTCCAGGTGGACCAACCGATCGACCAGCTGCAGCACCGATGTGCATTCTGACAGAAGCATTGCGCTGCTGTCAGATTACACGCAAGTCGGTGTATGCGGCGCTGCAAGACGGGATTTTCTCCTCTGCAGTGACAGATACGTTTGCCGAGGCATACGAGCTGAGGAGGAGGCGGCGTTCCTATGCTTTGGCAAGCACTTTGTATATATATATATATATATATATATATATATAAATAAAAAAATCCCGGCAATGATTTATTCATCCACATCGATTGATGTGAATGGAGAAATCTGGTTTGCCAGGGCATACGAGCTAAGTGGGTATGGATGTAGGGCGGAGCTCCTATGTCCTGGCAGACGCCTTTCCCCTCCATTTTTTTTTTTTGGCAGAGATATTTTCATCCACATTGATCGATGCGAATGAAGAAATCTGTGCCGTTCATTTTTTTCTTTCAGCCCAGAGGCTGAACGGAAAAAAAAATCTCATTACCTGTATGCTCAATATAAGGAGAATAGCAGAAACTCCTAATGCTGGCCATACATGTAATGATTGCGGAGACCCTCAAATGCCAGGGCAGTACAAACACCCCACAACTGACCCCATTTTGGAAAGAAGACACCCTAAGGTATTCGCTGAGGGGCATATTGAGTCCATGAAAGATTGAAATTTTTGTCCTAAGTTAGCGGAAAGTGAGACTTTGTGAGAAAAAAAGAAAATAATCAATTTCCGCTAATAAATTTTCAAAAAAAAAAAAAATTCTATGAACTTGCCAGACCCCTCATTGGATACCTTGGGGTGTCTTCTTTCCAAAGTGGGGTCACATGTGGGGTATTTATACTGCCCTGGCTTTTTAGGGGCCCTAAAGCGTGAGAAGAAGTCTGGGATCCAAATGTCTAAAAATGCCCTCCTAAAAGGAATTTGGGCCCCTTTGCGCATCTAGGCTGCAAAAAAGTGTCACACATCTGGTATCGCCGTACTCAGGAGAAGTTGGGGAATGTGTTTCGGGGTGTCATTTTACATATACCCATGCTGGGTGAGAAAAATATCTTGGTCAAATGCCAACTTTGTATAAAAAAATTGGAAAAGTTGTCTTTTGCCAAGATATTTCTCTCACCCAGCATGGGTATATGTAAAATGACACCCCAAAACACATTCCCCAACTTCTCCTGAGTACGGCGATACCAGATGTGTCACACTTTTTTGCTGCCAAGGTGGGCAAAGGGGCACATATTCCAAAGTGCACCTTTCGGATTTCACCGGTCATTTTTTACAGATTTTAATTGCAAAGTACTTCTCACACATATGGGCCCCTAAATTGCCAGGGCAGTATAACTACGCCACAAGTGACCCCATTTTGGAAAGAAGACACCCCAAGGTATTCCGTGAGGGGCATGGCGAGTTCCTAGAATTTTTTATTTTTTGTCACAAGTTAGTGGAATATGAGACTTTGTAAGGAAAAAAGAGAACAAAAAAAAAATCATCATTTTCCGCTAACTTGTGACAAAAAATAAAAAATTCTAGGAACTCGCCGTGCCCCTCACGGAATACCTTGGGGTGTCTTCTTTTCAAAATGGGGTCACTTGTGGCGTAGTTATACTGCCCTGGCAATTTAGGGGCCCATATGTGTGAGAAGTACTTTGCAATTAAAATCTGTAAAAAATGACCGGTGAAATCCGAAAGGTGCACTTTGGAATATGTGCCCCTTTGCCCACCTTGGCAGCAAAAAAGTGCGACACATCTGGTATCGCCGTACTCAGGAGAAGTTGGGGAATGTGTTTTGGGGTGTCATTTTACATATACCCATGCTGGATGAGAGAAATATCTTGGCAAAAGACAACTTTTCCCATTTTTTTTATACAAAGTTGGCATTTGACCAAGATATTTCTCTCACCCAGCATGGGTATATGTAAAATGACCCCCCAAAACACATTCCCCAACTTCTCCTGAGTACGGCGATACCAGATGTGTCACACTTTTTTGCTGCCAAGGTGGGCAAAGGGGCACATATTCCAAAGTGCACCTTTCAGATTTTGCAGGCCATTTTTTACACATTTTGATTGCAAGGTACTTCTTACACATTTGGGCCCCTAAATTGCCAGGGCAGTATAACTACGCCACAAGTGACCCCATTTTGGAAAGAAGACACCCCAAGGTATTCCGTGAGGGGCATGGCGAGTTCCTAGAATTTTTTATTTTTTGTCGCAAGTTAGTGGAATATGAGACTTTGTAAGAAAAAATAAAAAAAATAAAATCATCATCATTTTCCGCTAACTTGTGACAAAAAATAAAAAGTTCTATGAACTCACTATGCCCATCAGCGAATACCTTAGGGTGTCTACTTTCCGAAATGGGGTCATTTGTGGGGGTTTTCTACTGTTTGGGCATTGTAGAACCTCAGGAATCATGACAGGTGCTCAGAAAGTCAGAGCTGTTTCAAAAAGCGGAAATTCACATTTTTGTACCATAGTTTGTAAATGCTATAACTTTTACCCAAACCATTTTTTTTTTTTGCCCAAACATTTTTTTTTTATCAAAGACATGTAGAACAATAAATTTGGCGAAAAATTTATATATGGATGTCGTTTTTTTTGCAAAATTTTACAGCTGAAAGTGAAAAATGTCATTTTTTTGCAAAAAAATCGTTACATTTTGATTAATAACAAAAAAAGTAAAAATGCCAGCAGCAATGAAATACCACCAAATGAAAGCTCTATTAGTGAGAAGAAAAGGAGGTAAAATTCATTTGTATGGTAAGTTGCATGACCGAGCGATAAACGGTGAAAGGAGTGTAGTGCCGAAGTGTAAAAAGTGCTCTGGTCATGAAGGGGGTTTCACCTAGCGGGGCTGAAGTGGTTAAAGGGGTATTCCAGGATTTTAAAATTGATGGCCTATTCTCAGGACCGGCCTTCACCCCCACCAAGTGAAGTGAGTGTGGTTACAGCACTGCAGTAACCAGCAATGTCCACTACATAGTGGACAAGTCTGTGTAGTTCCGGAGCCAACTTCCGGCACCAGAGCTACTTAGAACGGATGAAAGGGGGGGGGGGGGGGTTGTGCGATCACATACTGACTGATGGCCGGCAGCTCCATCATTTAGCCGCGCTCATTCAAATGAATGTGTTCTCATTGTAGTACAGGACAAGTCCTCCGTGGTTGAGAAATGAAGATCTTGGCCAGATAATCCCCCTGTATTAACTCATAATTCCCTACTAGGTTAAAGGGAGAAGTCTGTCACCTGTTTTTCACCAATATAACAGAGAGCACTGCCCCACAGAAGATTGCAGACACATCCCAAGCATATCTATGTGTACTTTGTGTCTGTATTCCATGTCCAGGAAAAGCACTTTTATTCTGCTGGAAAACAGCTCCCAAGTGCCCAAAGCAAACCAGACTGAAGAGGGGGGGGCTGCTTTAGTTGCTCATATCTTGGGATTGGTAGCCACTAGATATATGAACCTGACCTTGTTTGAAAGCTGGCATTTCAATATTGCAAACGATAACAGAATCACAGCAGAAGATATAGCTGTTAGAAATCGAGTTAGGAGTGAAAGCTGTTTTTACTTTCACTTTCAGCTGGGCACTTGGGAGCTGTTATCCAGCAGAATAAAAGTGCTTTTCCTGGACATGGAATACAGACACAAAGTGCACATAGGTATCTTTGGGGTGTGTATGCAATCATCTATGGGGCAGTGCTCTCAGTTATATTGGTGAAAAGTAGGCGACAGACTCCCTTTAAATGGAAATTCTGAACTACGCAACCCATTTAAAACGGTTTCAGAACTAATGCCATATAAGGAACCTGTCACCAGCAACTTCTATATTTAGCAGTTGCATTGACACATTGCTGGGGTTCACCTGATTAAAATCATTTATTCCTTTTGTTGATATGAGTTTTCATTCCTGAGTTATGATACTTTTTCTTCATATGCAAATTACACTTTTGGTGGAATTAGGGCAACACCATTGCTCTTGTTTAAGTCAAGCTCCACTCCTCAGTGCTTTGCCACTGCCTGGCTCTGTCAATCAAAGCAGCCAGGGAGGGGCTGGCCACAGAAAGGAGCAGAGCTTGGTTTAAACCAGGGGTGCACAACATTTCCTGGTTGGGGGCCACATTGCCAGACTGAACCAATGACGAGGGCCGCGATTAAAATTTAAAGGTGTATTAACAACTGAAATATTGTACTTATGGCATATTGAACACACATTATATACCATTAATGTCTAGTTACACTTCTAGGACTCCCACCTAATAGGAGAAATACATGGAAAAATACATGTGAGCAGCCACAAGACATAGGCATACATGTCTGTTGCCAGATGGTTGGGGGCCGCACAGAATGGTCGCACAGAATGGTATCAAGGGCCGCATGTGGCCCCCGGGCCGCAGGTTGTGCACCCCTGGTTTAAACAAACGCTTAGGTGATGCTCTCAATGCACCGAAGGCCTAATTTGTATATTAAGAAAACGTATCACAGCTCAACAATGGAACCTTTTATTCCAAATACATCATAGTTCCCCTTTAATGGTATATCCATAGGATATAGAACACTCAGCTATTTAAAGGCTGTGTACAGCGTCAGGGGATTTTTTTTTTATAATTGTATTTTACTCATTTGGGGTTAAAAATCATTTTTTCAGTTGGTCTTTATTAAAAATATTGAGCCATTCTGTCACAAAGGGTTAACTGTTTTTCAAGCGTTGTGCATCCTACTTTCACATTCTGATGGTCATCATAAACACTTATTTAAGCCACACTCTTATCAGTAAGACAAGGATTGAGCTTTGATTAGTGTTTATAAGGTAAGAGAGCAGAGATAAGGAGTCCGTCATCTCTTGTGCATTTCATATTGTGCGCTGAGAGTCCCACATTAGCTCCCAGTTAGAGCCTCCTATAACTCCTAGTGCTGGAACTGAGAACGCTCGACCAGCAACCCAAAGCTGAACCCTAGGTAGTGAGCTAGAAGCATAACATCTCAGGTCAGTTGGTGGTGAGCAATTATGTGGGAAACTACTGAAATATTCAATTATCCTATGTTGAGTATTTATACTTTGTACTGCATGCTAGGATTCAGGTTTTTTATACCAGAAAACCCTGTTAATGCATTGAGAATTACATTTATTCGGAGCAGGTCCTGAGAATTCAACTCAGAGTTTATACCTGAAGTTAATTGACAGATTTTCTCAGTCATGGAAGAGGCTGGGCCACAACCGCAGGGCAATAGTGTGTGCGCAGAAGAGAACAGCACAACAAAGCCAGGTGAAGCACATGGTTTAAGCGCACATAAGAGAATTCTATGGCGCTTGCTCATAAGCAGCAGGTACGGTATATTTTATTGTAGCAGAATTAATGGGGATGAAGTTCACAGCACATGGCCAAAGGCCATTTCATGTGGTCTTTCTCAAAGCCTGCTGCTTATGGATGAGTGCCTTGGAACTGATTTCTGTTTTCTATACCACTGAGCAGCACCAGCGGTGAAATGGAAATCCACAGAAGTCTGTATGCATTTATGTACCTGACTGCTGATTACCACCCCACAGCCGCTACACGGAAACCCAGCATAAAGTAGGTTTCAAACATGCCGTTTGAAGCCAAATCTAGGAGTGGATTAACAAAAAGAGAGAACCTATTACATATGTCATTCTCCTCTCTTTACTATCTATGCAATGCTTTGGCTTTAAAAAACATATAAAAAAAGGATGAGTTGCAGCATCCTCAAGGACATTCTTTAATTGTTAAAGGGGTTGTGTCATCTTAGACAATAAAGGCATATTGCTAGAATATGCCCCCATTGTATGAAGTGTGGGTCCCACCTCTGGGCATTGCACCTATCTCGTAAATGGAAACTTGAAAGTCATGGAGGGTGCATCGCGCTTAGAAAGCCACTGCTCCCATTCATTTCTATGAGACCGATGGAAATAGCTGAACCAGCCCTCAGCTATTGTCGGCAGACCCATAGAAATGAATGGAGGGCGCCCTCTGTGACTTTCAATGCTCCTTTTATGACATAGGTGCACCTATGCGACAATGGGGGGATTTCCTAGCAATATGCCCCCATTGTGTGAGATGACCCAACCCCTTTAAGTAATCACAGAAAAATACCAAGTACACTACCAGAAAAAAAGAACATCTGGAAAATTGAATGTGATTGAGCTGAGATTGAGTGGTGCTTGGCCAATGATTACACAACTCTAATGTGGTCATCAGTGGCAAACAGATGAAACAGGTTTCGCCTTGGTACTAATAATGGCCGCATCACAGTTCACAGGAGGGCTGGAGAGCACCTACTACCATCATGTATATTGCGGTGACACATAGGACCAATGTCAGGTTTCATCGATCTTCCCTATCAAAAATGTCTGGGACTGGATGGGTCGATGGCTTTCCCATGCATGACAACCAGCAACCACCTTGGTTGAACTATGGGTCCAAGTTGAAAGAGCTTGGAATGACATACTACAGGAAGATATACAATGTCTGTATGACTTACCATGCCACAGTTGCAGCCTGTATTGCAGCAAGTGGAAGTAGCACCCAATATTAATGTGACCCTTCCTCAATGTATACTCTTCTGCAGAACCCAAGGTAAAGGGTGCACCACCTTAGTTATGTGATCATTGACCAAGCACCAGTAGAAATTTATATACTTGGTCAATCTCAGCTCAGTTTCATAAAGTTTTTTCATTTTTGGGCAGTGTAATTTCCTTGCGAGCTATTATGTTCTAGATAAGAATGAAAGTAAAGACCCTCTCTTCTTTTCTGTAGGTTGTTCTTTCTTCATCATTTGGGCCAGTCTTTACCGATGTGCTTTGGACATAATGATATGGAATTCTGTTTTTCTGGTTATTAATTTTATGCATTTTATTTACCTGGTATATAAGAAAAGACCTGTAAGTATTATGCAAATGCATGTATTAATGTATGATATTTAAATTAACTAATTAGTAAATTAAACTGATTAAATATTGTTCATTTCATCCATTGTGTTGGTTTTAGTGTAAAACAATACAAAAGTGCAGTCAAGGAAAGGCAAAACGGGTGAATTGGAGCCGCTCTACCAGAAACCACCATATCCAATAGTATGCAGTTTTTTAAAAAATGACACTGTTATGTGTGATAAAATACTGTATTGTTATAACATGATAAAGGCATAATGAAAACAAAACGGAAATTAAATTTAAATTGGTGGCTTAAAGAATATTTGATGGGGAATGTGCATAAGCAATTTTTTTTAAAAAGGGTACTTCAATTCATTAACTGCTTGAAGACCTGGCATCTGAGGGGTTAAATGAAAGGATGTGGCATGATTGCCTTTCCCCATCATTGCAGCTGGGTGTTCACCGCAGCAGTCCGCTCGATACAAATGCGGATGCAAAAAGCTGTACATGTATGACATTATGGGTTAAGGGGTTAATGTTTTTTTTTTAAATCTGCATTCAATACCCCAAAGCATATTTACCCCAAATAAATGGCTTTTATGTCAGTGCTTTCCTTCCCCTGTTCTCTGCATCATCTCATTCAGGCAGGATGTTTACATCCAGAACTTTATGTTTCCTCAGAATCCTGTTGGTTTTCTGGCATGCTGTGCTATATAATGTGCCTGCCACACTTTACCCTCACGCCCCCCAAACCTCCCTTCTCTAAGTTAGGTGGAGAAAGCCCTAAGAAATATTAGTAAACCAAGCTGGAAGCTAAGGAAAACTGGAAGTTCTGTATGCAAACATCCTGCCGGGATGCAGTGATGCTGAGAACAAGGGAAGGAAAAAGCTGACATGAAAAACAGGTGCTTAGAGCATAAATATGCAGTGTTTGGGGAACTAAATACAGATAAAAATTTATGGGACCAAAAAACACCATTAAGGTTGTTTCAACACTACATTTTTTGAGACTTTTATTCAGGCTTTTAAGAAAACAGTATGAAATTTGTGTGTTTTTTTAGTTGTTTTACTTGCATCTTTTTCTAGAATTTTTACTAGGTTAATTCCTGAAAAACACCCTACATCCAGACTAGGGATCGACCAATAATATCGGCCAATATTCAGGATTTTGAAAGTTATTGGTATCAGCATCTATATTGCCGATATGGCGATAACGAATCGGGAACAAGGATCGCGCTGCTGTCAGCGCGATCCGTGTTCCCTCAGCAGCACAGGGGAGAAGGAAGCAGTGTCTTCCTCCCCCCTGTGCTGCTGCTGCCACCAATCAGGGGAGAGAGGAGAAGCGGAGGGGAGGGACTGTGGCCACTGCGCCACCAATGATGTTGACTCACTCATTCATTCAATCAGATTCACATAGCCGGCTCCCGACCTCTAGGACAAGTAGCTGCGATCTGCGGTAGTTAACCGCCGTGGATTGCGGCTACAGCTCGTAGAGGTCGGGAGCCGGCTATATGATTATGCAGCCAGCACCTGCCTCCTGTATATGAATTAATGAGAGAGCTATCTTCATTGATGGCGCAGTGCGTCCCCCCCTTTCCCCCCAACCTCAGTATTAAAGACATTGGTGGCGCAGTGCGCCCCCACCCCATCCCCAGTAATAAAAACATTGGTGGCGCAGTGCGCCCCCCCACCCAAGCCGCCCAGTATTAATCATTGGTGGCGCAGTGCGCCCCCCCACCCCAGTATTAAAAACATTGGTGGCGCAGTGCGCCCCCCCACCCAAGCCCCCCAGTACTAATCATTGGTGGCAGTGGCCACAGGGTCCCCTCTCCCCTCCTCATTGGTGGTGCAGTGGCAGCTTCTGATTGGAGCCCCAGCAGTGTAATCCTGGGGCTCCGATCGGTTACAATGGCAACCAGAACGCTATTGAAGCCCTGGCTGCCATAGTTATCTCCATGCTGCTGTGTGCACAAAGCACAGGGCAGCAGGGAGAGTGTGAGGTCCTATTCACCCTGATAGAGATCTATCAGGGTGAATTTGACAAGGGTTCTAGTCCCTAAGGCCCCTTTCACATGGGCGAGTATTCCGCGCGGATGCGATGCGTGAGTTGAACGCATTGCACCCGCACTGAATCCCGACCCATTCATTTCTATGGGGCTGTTCACAGCGGTGATTTTCACGCATCACTTGTGCGTTGCGTGAAAATCGCAGCATGCTCTATTTTGTGCGTTTTTCACGTAACGCAGGCCCCATAGAAATGAATGGGGTTGCGCGAAAATCGCAAGCATCCGCAAGCAAGTGCGGATGCGGTGCGATTTTCACGCATGGTTGCTAGGAGACGATTGGGATGGAGACGCGATCATTATTATTTTCCCTTATAACATGGTTATAAGGGAAAATAATAGCATTCTGAATACAGAATGCATAGTAAAATAGCGCTAGAGGGGTTAAAAATAAAAAAAAAAATAATTTAACTCACCTTAATCCACTTGACCGCGCAGCCGGCATCTTTTCTGTCTTCTTTCTTCGCTGTATGCAGGAACAGGACCTGTGGTGACGTCACTCCGGTCATCACATGATCCATCACATGATCTTTTACCATGGTGATGGATCATGTGATGGACCATGTGATGACCGGAGTGACGTCACCACAGGTCCTGTTCCTGCACACAACAAAGAAAGAAGACAGAAGAGATGCCGGCTGCGCGGTCAAGTGGATTAAGGTGAGTTAAATTATTTATTTTTATTTTTTAACCCCTCCAGCACTATTATACTATGCATTCTGTATTCAGAATGCTATTATTTTCTCTTATAACCATGTTATAAGGGAAAATAATACACTCTACTGAACACCGATCCCAAGCCCGAACTTCTGTGAAGAAGTTCGGGTTTGGGTACCAAACATGCTGATTTTTTTCACGTGAGTGCAAAACGCATTACAATGTTTTGCACTCGCGCAGAAAAATCGTGCATGTTCCCACAACGCACCCGCACCTTTTCCCGCAACGCCCGTCTGAAAGAGGCCTAAGGGGGCTAAAAGTTAGTAAAAAGAAACAAAAAACACAAACACCAAAATATTAAGTATAAATGAAAAAGAAAGATTTACAAAAAAAATACACGATAACAATAAACATGTTCATTTTCAGCAGATTTTTTGTTTTTTCAAAAATGAAAATGCACAGAATATCGGTAGGGGTGCACCGAAATGAAAATTCTGGTCCGAAACCGAAACCGAAAATTTAGGATACCCCTTGACCGAAACCGAAACTGCCTTTTTGCCCAAATACTTTTAAAAGACCCCCCACCCCATAACAGTGCCATCCACAGACCCCCCCACCTCATAACAGTGCCATCCACAGACCCCCCCACCTCATAACAGTGCCATCCACAGACCCCCCCACCTCATAACAGTGCCATCCACAGACCCTTACCCACCCCATAACAGTGCCATCCACAGACCCCCACCCACCCCATAACAGTGCCATCCACAGACCCCCCCACCTCATAACAGTGCCATCCACAGACCCCCACCCACCCCATAACATTGCCATCCACAGACCCCCACCCCATAACAGTGCCATCCACAGACCCCCACCCCATAACAGTGCCATCCACAGACCCCCCCCCCCCATTGTACAATTAATAGAAAATAGCGGGGAGGGACTGGGAGGAGGAGCTGGGGGCCGGCCCCCAGCTCCAGTAGTTATAAAATGTGTGCAATTAATAAGCATTCTATTCATGAGGCCCCCTCTGCAGTATTACATTCAATACAGCCACATCCTACTCACAGGGCTGTCATCTTAATGCTGGCCGGCCGGGCAGAGGAGCGGCAGCGTCACAACTGACGTCATGTGCCCGGCCTACTTTCTGAATGAAGGAGGCGGCGCAGGCATGTGACGTCAGTCGTGACGCTGCCGCTCGTCTGCCCGGCCGGCCAGCATTAAGATGACAGCCCTGTGAGTAGGATGTGGCTGTATTGAATGTAATACTGCAGAGGGGGCCTCATGAATAGAATGCTTATTAATTGCACACATTTTATAACTACTGGAGCTGGGGGCCGGAGAACAGTGAACGCACTGGCCCCCAGCTCCTCCTCCCAGTCCCTCCCCGCTATTTCCGGCCGATATGTAAAAATATCGGCAGAAACAGATTAGGTGCATTTTCGGCCGCCGAAAATTCGGTGCACCCCTAAATATCGGTATAAATTATCGGCTATCAGCCTGAGAGTTCACAGATTATCGGTATCGGCTCTAAAAAATCAATATCGGTCGATCCCTAATCCAGAATATATTGCAATGTTAAGAGAGCAAAGGGACAAAAAAACTTTAGGAAGCTGTCTTAAAACACCAGTACAAAAAAATCGAATGTTTGTAGGGCATTTTATAATATCCAATTAACCAACCAGTAACATGTGGCCACAGCATTTTTTAGTCCCCAAAATTTTGTGTGAGGTAGTATGAAACCACCTAATAGAGCAGTCCCTGAGCAATTGGGATGCAGACAATATACGGTATAATCGTATAAATCAAAATGCTGTATATACCTTTGTCTAGGAAAGAATTATTCATATTGTGAAGACCTAGGTATTTCAGTAGTTTTGATACTAGACATTTCTTGCTATGTAATGTCCCTTGTACCTGTGAGATTTTTTTTCTGTTGAATGCAGCAGATTACATAAATATTTAATGCTCCTTTTTTTTTTCAAAAGGTAAGTAACATGCAGTTTCACTTCAGTGTCCTTGCTCTCAACCTTTCTTGTCAAAAGAGAATTGCAAAAGGTCCCAGTGGTTGGTAATGAACAAATTTCAATCTACACTTTCTATTTAAGATGTTTTAAGACCTTGTTCACATTTTCATGTGTATATTGGGAAGGAATATGTGTATTCAGTGTCGAAATACGCATGAAATACCAAGAACAGTGTTCCATTGATTTCAATGGGAAATACGCACTGTAGTTCTTAAAGCATAAAACTGCTGATTTGAAATATGCGGCACATAAAACATACAGCTACGTCACTTCTCGATGTGTATTCTGCACAGATTACACAATGAATTTTCTAAGTCAATGCAAGGAAGAAAAACGTAGCGGATCCGCAAAACATGGACAGCGGCAATGTGCGTTCCGCATTTTGCGGACTGCACATTGCCGGCACTAATAGAATATGACTGTTCTTGTGTGTAATTGCGGACAAGAATAGGACATGTTCTATTTTTTTCGGGAACAGAATTGCGGACCTGGAAGTGCAGGCGCAGTGAGCGGTCTGACAGTCACTGCGCCTGCGCCGAATACATACGCACACGGCACAGGCGCGAGAATTCGGCCGCGATGGAGGCTGTCAATCTAGAGATGGGCGGGCTGGAGGGACGTGCTGGGCGGCAGACATAGCACCTAGAGGCTCATTTGCATAGCAATAAAAGTTTGTTTTTTTGTGGGAAACCGCTGCAGAGAAAGGGATTACAATAGCATGGTTAGGTACAGCAGACACTAGCAGATCGCTAGTGTCTGACAGCTAATTCGGTCAAAATGTGGTGGTAGAAACCCTTTAAATAGTACAAAACCAAAATAATACACTAATATTGCTTAAATGTTGAAAAGTGTGTTTCTTCTTCAACTGTATGCCTTTTGGAGATCATTTCATTTTCAACTTGCTTAACTGTTCACAGTAATTTTGACCAGGGGTGCCAAAACTTTTGCATGGCACAGTACATTGAGTGAAAATGAATCAAAAATTGCAGCTCTCTCAAACCCCAAAAAACTTGTTTTTACTGCGAAAAAGTATTACAGTATCACTTTTACCGCATGGTAAACAGCAAAAACAATGGGGCACATTTAGATATAAGTCCTGCCCCGCAAATTTACTAACATTTACGCTGGCAAACGAGCATAAATGTTAGCGAAAAAATAAGCCAGCCAGGTGCATGGACTGCCACAGATGCGCCTAATTTATCACTAGGCACACACTGTAACGGATCTCCTAACACCTCAACCGGGTACCTCCGCTGATGGATGCTCCTAGTGCTTCCCGAGGACTTCAAGCACTCCGCTCTACACCAAAAACACCACAGGAACCAGGAACAGGAACAGCTCTTACAAGAGCTAATAGTATAGCCAGGGGAGTATAGCAAATCTTCAGCATATAGCAATCCCCAGTGTCGATCAGTTACCCAAACACCAGCCTCAACTTGATGAAGGGTAAAACAGGAACTCTTTATTGAACACACAGCATTGACTTATATACACATGACATACTGAGGACACAAAACTAACCCTATTCAACAATCACAATGGCATTGTCTGTGACACAATTAACAAACACACTGGCATTGTCTTTGACGCAATCAACAATGAACATACAAACAGATATCTTCACCCCCTCCATAATAAATGAATGGGAAGAGGAGACACATGTGATGGGATTATCTCCTGAGTGTATCATAGTAGTCGGCTGCTATTATAATCAACTATCTTAATCCCATCACTAACACAATCAGTGGGAGTCTCAGTGCAGAGTTAACCCTTTTTGTGTTGCTGAATCCACACCATGCCTTTTTAATGGGCAATAGGAAATATGTGGCATATAAATTACACACATAAATCAGGGTTCATAGTTCCTTGTAACCCCAAAAGGTCTGAGGGGGTCTCCATAGTTCTCGGTCCGTAGTCTGTAGGAAGGAGGCTGGCCCTCAGGCTTCTCCAGCAGCCCCAGTGACGGTTCAGTCCGTCACACACACACCTTGTCATAAATTAGACGAATCTAACTGCAGCGCAGAGGTGGAAACTAAGACAAGCGTTAAAAGCCAGTCTTAGAAAATGTGCCTTAATAAATGCAAACAAACTATGCTGTGATTTCAGGATTTTTTTGGGTAAGTAACAACTTTAACACCAAATTGAGGCAAAAGAGGGAGCTAAAACTTAATGTTTTTTAAGATGGAAATATTACCCGGGTTCAGGGTCAGGACGGGGTTGCCCCTTTCGGGGCGAGTGCTATGTATAGATAGGCAGGGCACTCCTAGTTTCTTCCCTCTACATAGGGTGATATAGGGCTAGTTGTTCCTGATGTCCTTTCCATGCAAGGAGACAAGACCCACCTGCCCCTATGCCTGTTCCGTATCGAATAGTACAAGAGTCACTTGTTTGTATGCCTTCATCATATCTATGTGAGCACATCGGGGCACCATACTAACTTGGGAGTTTGTGTATGACCTACATCCTGCCGAAGGCACCAGATTGGTGAGATCATTCCAATTTTCTCTCCCTCTATTGTATTTAATGTGCCCTGTGATATCTCATTGTTGTGCTACAATTTAGGTGACCATTGCATACATGACTCACTTCTATTTGTGTTTTGGTGCAGTGTTATGATTTTATTTCAATCTTAGGCTACTTTCACACTTGCGTTCAGAGCGGATCCGTCTGAGACGGATCCGCTCATATAATGCAGACGGTGGCTCCGTTCAGTACGGATCCGTCTGCATTATATTGTTAAAAAATGTCTAAGTGTAAAAGTAGCCTCAGACGGATCCGTCCAGACTTTCAATGTAAAGTCAATGGGGGACGGATCCGTTTGAAGATTGAGCCATAGTGTGTCACCTTCAAACGGATCCGTCCTCATTGACTTACATTGTAAGTCTGGACAGATCCGCACGGCCAGGCGGACACCCGAACGCTGCAAGCAGCGTTCAGGTGTCCGCCTGCTGAGCGGAGCGGAGGCTGAACGCTGCCAGACTGATGCATTCTGAGCGGATCCGCATCCACTCAGAATGCATTAGGGCAGTGCGGATGCGTTCGGGGCCGCTTGTGAGCCCCTTCAAACGGAGCTCACAAGCGGACACCCGAACGCTAGTGTGAAAGTAGCCTATTCGGGGTTAAAGTTGTTATTTATTGAATTTTGGGAGTTTATATAAGAGACTGTATACAGTATATATCTCTATTAGTGCTTTTTATTTTATTTTTTTGGTTAGCAATAAATTATATGTACCCCAAAATGGTGATGTTGAAAATGGCTAGTTGTCCTGCAATAAAACAATACAGCTACATCAACAGCAAAGTAAAAAAGTTATGACTCTTAAAATGCAAAGATGGATCCCTTAAAGGGGCTGTCTCACTTCAGCAAATTGCCTTTATCATGTAGAGAAAGTTAATACAAGGCAATTACTAATGTATTGTGATTGTCCATATTGCTTCCTTTGCTGGCTGGATTCATTTTTCCATTACATAATACACTGTGCCTTTTCCGGGGTTACGGCCACCGTGGGGAGCAGGTGGCCAGGATGTGAGCTGCCGTGCATGCATGCCTATGCATGCTCCCGCGGTGCCCGCCACCAGATTGGCTGGGGGCCTCTTCCTATAGTGTGCAAGCATGAGGACGCAGAATTGCAGTTACAATATGTATATTTTGTCTCACAGTGTGTAACTCTGCAGTCTAGGCAAAGAAGCATGGTTAAGTTAGCCAAGGGCAATGGTTGTTCAGACTGGTATCCCCTTTTTTATTAAAAGCAGGCTTTTGAATGGTTGTTCATCTGTATTTTGCACCTATGAGATATAATAAAATATTGTGGTTTATCTACATCCTGCTCAAAATTGGGATTTTAAAGGGGTTGTCCCATGAGCATTATTGTTTATCGTTAAATAAATCCACCCATAGTTATTAAATGGTTTTTGTATGTACACATTTAAAGAATGCTTGCAGTTACATCCAGAGATATTGCAGGAATAATGTTAGTATAGCGCCACCTGCTGTTTGTTTGTCAGTCTCAGTAAATGTGCTGGCAGCACAGTCGCTATAAACTGTATTGTGCACATACAAGGGGACGTCATCCAATGGTGCAAAACATGCGGATTGGATGCAAATCCAGTCATTTCAATCTAAATCCAAATCTATTATGTCTTGGTTTATGATAATTTGTGAGTATAATAAACCTGCTTTTGAAGTTGAAGGCTGGTTCTGCACTATATCTTAATTCCCTTGGATTGTGATATATTTGTGTGCTTGGGACAACTGAGCCAGTGTTTGACTACAGCGCTCACTTGCCATATACAGTCAGGTCCAAAAATATTGAGACATCAACACAATTCTAACATTTTTGGCTCTATACACCACCACAATGTATTTGAAATGAAACGAACAAGATGTGCTTTAACTGCAGACTGTCAGCTTTAATTTGAGGATATTTACATCCAAATCAGGTGAACGGTTTGCATATGTGCCTCCCACTTGTTAAGGGACCAAAAGTAATGGGGCAATTGGCTACTCAGCTGTTCAATGGCCGGGTGTGTGTTATTCCCTCATTATCCCAATTACAATGAGCAGATGAAAGGTCCAGAGTTCATTTCAAGTGTGCTATTTGATTTATGATTATTATTCTGTCCCATTACTTTTGGTCCCTTAACAACTGGGAGGCACATATGCAAACTGTTGTAATTCCTACACCGTTCACCTGATTTGGATGTAAATACCCTCAATTAAAGCTGACAGTCTGCAGTTGAAACACATCTTGTTTGTTTCATTTCAAATCCATTGTGGTGGTGTATAGAGCCAAAAATCTTAGAATTGTGTTGATGTCTCAATATTTATGGACCCGACTGTAAGCCACTGCAGCCTGTAACCACAGGTCAGAGGGGAGGACTGGAGTGGCAGCACTGGAAACTGCGGGTGATTATGTGTTGAGTATACAGTACAGACCAAAAGTTTGGACACACCTTCTCATTCAAAGAGCCACCTTTTGTTTTGATTACTGCTTTGCACACTCTTGGCATTCTCTTGATGAGCTTCAAGAGGTAGTCACCTGAAATGGTCTTCCAACAGTCTTGAAGGAGTTCCCAGAGATGCTTAGCACTTGTTGGCCCTTTTGCCTTCACTCTGCGGTCCAGCTCACCCCAAACCATCTCGATTGTGTTCAGGTCCGGTGACTGTGGAGGCCAGGTCATCTGGTGCAGCACCCCATCACTCTCCTTCATGGTCAAATAGCCCTTACACAGCCTGGAGGTGTGTTTGGGGTCATTGTCCTGTTGAAAAATAAATGATGGTCCAACTAAACGCAAACCGGATGGAATAGCATGCCGCTGCAAGATGCTGTGGTAGCCATGCTGGTTCAGTATGCCTTCAATTTTGAATAAATCCCCAACAGTGTCACCAGCAAAGCACCCCCACACCATCACACCTCCTCCTCCATGCTTCACGGTGGGAACCAGGCATATAGAGTCCATCCGTTCAACTTTTCTGCGTCACACAAAGACACGGTGGTTGGAACCAAAGATCTCAAATTTGGACTCATCAGACCAAAGCACAGATTTCCACTGGTCTAATGTCCATTCCTTGTGTTCTTTAGCCCAAACAAGTTCTCTTCTGCTTGTTGCCTGTCCTTAGCAGTGGTTTCCTAGCAGAAATTCTACCATGAAGGCCTGATTCACACAGTCTCCTCTTAACAGTTGCTCTAGAGATGTGTCTGCTGCTAGAACTCTGTGTGGCATTGACCTGGTCTCTAATCTGAGCTGCTGTTAACCTGCGATTTCTGAGGCTGGTGACTCGGATGAACTTATCCTCCGCAGCAGAGGTGACTCTTGGTCTTCCTTTCCTGGGGCGGTCCGCATGTGAGCCAGTTTCTTTGTAGTGCTTGATGGTTTTTGTGACTGCACTTGGGGACACTTTCAAAGTTTTCCCAATTTTTCGGACTGACTGACCTTCATTTCTTAAAGTAATGATGGCCACTCATTTTTCTTTACTTAGCTGCTTTTTTCTTGCCATAATACAAATTCTAACAGTCTATTCAGTAGGACTATCAGCTGTGTATCCACCTGACTTCTCTACAACGCAACTGATGGTCCCAACCCCATTTATAAGGCAAGAAATCCCACTTATTAAATCTGACAGGGCACACCTGTGAAGTGAAAACCATTTCAGGTGACTACCTCTTGAAGCTCATCAAGAGAATGCCAAGAGTGTGCAAAGCAGTAATCAAAGCAAAAGGTGGCTACTTTGAAGAACCTAGAATATGACATATTTTCAGTTGTTTCACACTTTTTTGTTATGTATATAATTCCACATGTGTTAATTTATAGTTTTGATGCCTTCAGTGTGAATCTGCAATTTTCATAGTCCTGAAAATAAAGAAAACTCTTTGAATGAGAAGGTGTGTCCAAATTTTTGGTCTGTACTGTATGTTCTTTATTATTTTAACACATTTAGCGGCTTTGGGGAGCTTTTAATATAAGTTGCACAACCCTTTTACCAATGGATGTTTCTTTATTTTATAGACATACGTTTTTTTTTCTATGCATTCTAGATCAAAATAGAAAAAGAGCTTAAAGGTATCTACCACAAAATGTTCGAACCTCTTCATGTGCCTCCTGAGCTATTTAAGAGACTCACTGGACAATTTTGTAATATTCAAACTTTACAAAAGGGACAGACATATGCAGTAGAAGACAAGACTTCTGTTGATGACCGTTTAAGTATACTTCTGAGAGGGAAGTAAGTGATTTATATAAACTGACATATGCATTGTTGGCTTTGCTTATTACCTTTATATTTAAAGAGGTGTCCTTTGAATAGGCCACAGACTCCTTGCACCCCACCAGTCAGCTGGAATACTGCTTTCCTATTCCTTGTTTAACAGGCACAACATAACTGTTTGGTTCCACCTGGTACTACACAGCTTGGTCCAGTTCCAACGAATGGCAATGAGCTGCAATACCAGGCACAACCGTAAATTGTAAGGTGCTGTGCTTATTAAAGTGTATCTAAACTTATAATTAAAGTAAATTTTATGCTGTATAATGATTTATTTCTAATATACTTTAAGTTTTACATGTGATATTTTCACCTGAAGTTCAGGTGCCTATAGCGCTCTGCAATCCATACTCCTGTACAATACTGTGTATGGGAGTATGGATTCCTCTGTGGTCGCACTGACCGCTGTAAACACAGGACCTCCATAGCACAGCACCGCTCCTGTCTGTAACAGCCTGCGCTCCTAAAGCCTGGCAAAAAAGTGTTATGCCAGGCTTTAGTAGAGTGGGCACAGTTAGTGGAGTGATGTGCTATCTAAGCTCCTGACCTATGCTCACTTGCTCTGCTGGACCCTATATACACACACACACACACATAGACCCTATATATATATATATATATCTTACATAAATATACTCTCATTTTTCCAAGCGGTCATCATTATCAGATCAGTGGGTGTCCGACACCCGGGACCCCCGCCGATCAACTGTTTGAAAAGGCAGTGGGGCTTGCAGTAGTGCTGCAGCCTTCTCTTACAGTAGCTTTCCATAGGCCAAGTGACAACATGTTCATCGGTCACGTGGCCCAAGCGCAGCTCAGCCCCATAGAAGGGAAGAGGGCTGAATGCAGTACCAAGCACATACGCTATACAGTGTACGGTATTGTGCTTGGTGAGCAAGGAGAAGGCAGCAGTGAGCACAGGAGCACCAGTGCCTTCTCAAACTACTGATCAGATAGTCGATCAGATAATGACCTATCCAGAGGATAGGTCATTAGTATTTAAAGGGGTTCTCCAGGAATTAAAAAATGAAAATAGTTAAATATTACAAACTGGATTCCAAAAAAGTTGGGACACTAAACAAATTGTGAATAAAAACTGAATGCAATGATGTGGAGATGGCAAATGTCAATATTTTATTTGTAATAGAACGTAGATGACAGATCAAACGTTTAATCCGAGTAAATGTATCATTTTAAAGGAAAAATACGTTGATTCAAATTTTCACGGTGTCAACAAATCCCCAAAAAGTTGGGACAAGTAGCAATAAGAGGCTGGAAAAAGTAAATTTGAGCATAACGAAGAGCTGGAAGACCAATTAACACTAATTAGGTCAATTGGCAACATGATTGGGTATAAAAAGAGCTTCTCAGAGTGGCAGGCGTCTCTCAGAAGCCAAGATGGGTAGAGGATCACCAATTCCCACAATGTTGCGCAGAAAGATAGTGGAGCAATATCAGAAAGGTGTTACCCAGCGAAAAATTGCAAAGACTTTGCATCTATCATCATCAACTGTGCATAACATCATCTGAAGATTCAGAGAATCTGGAACAATCTCTGTGCGTAAGGGTCAAGGCCGTAAAACCATACTGGATGCCCGTGATCTCCGGGCCCTTAAACGACACTGCACCACAAACAGGAATGCTACTGTAAAGGAAATCACAGAATGGGCTCAGGAATACTTCCAGAAACCATTGTCAGTGAACACAATCCACCGTGCCATCCGCCGTTGCCAGCTGAAACTCTACAGTGCAAAGAAGAAGCCATTTCTAAGCAAGATCCACAAGCTCAGGCGTTTTCACTGGGCCAGGGATCATTTAAAATGGAGTGTGGCAAAATGGAAGACTGTTCTGTGGTCAGACGAGTCACGATTCAAAGTTCTTTTTGGAAATCTGGGACGCCATGTCATCCGGACCAAAGAGGACAAGGACAACCCAAGTTGGTATCAACGCTCAGTTCAGAAGCCTGCATCTCTGATAGTATGGGGTTGCATGAGTGCGTGTGGCATGGGCACAGGGCCGTCCTTAATATTGATTGGACCCTGGGCAAAAATTTACTTGGGCCCCCTGGATCCCGCCTTCCCACACCTTAGCAGGCAATCACGCCCTCCACCACAACACACAAAAAATCCACACATCTGGTAGAGTACAGTGAATGACTGTAAATACTTCCAGTTCTGAAGACTCCAGCGGCTCAGGATCAGTGCTCTGGGCAGCTGGGCTCAGGCTGGAAGTGGGCACCGCTCTGCAGGAAGGAGACCAGGGCTCGGCTCACCCTAGTGTTACAGTGCACCCCAGCACCCCACAGTATGCAGTATAGCACCCTATAGTATGCAGCACCACACAGTATGCAGTATAGCACCCACACTATACAGTACCCCACAGAATATAGTAGAGCAGTATAGCAGCTCACAGTATACAGCACCCCACAGTATACAACACCTCACAGTATAGCACCTCACCGTATACAGCACCTCAAACTATACACGATACAGCCCCCCACACTATACAGTACAGCAGTATAGCACTCCACACTATACAGCACCCACAGTATACAGTATACAGACCCCCACTGTATACAGTACAGCAGTATAGCACTCCACAATATACAGCCCCCCACACTATACAGGCCCCCCACACTATACAGGCCCCCCACACTATACAGGCCCCCACACTATACAGGCCCCCCACACTATACAGGCCCCCCCCACACTATACAGGCCCCACACACTATACAGGCCCCCACAGTATACAGCCCCCCACACAGTATACACCCCCACACAGTATACAGCCCCCACACAGTATACAGCCCCATACAGTATACAGCCCCCCACACTATACAGGCCCCCCACACCATACAGGCCCCCACACTATACAGCCCCCCACAGTATACAGGCCCCCCCACAGTATACAGCCCCCCCCCCCCCCACAGTATACAGGCCCCCCAGTATACAGGCCCCCACAGTATACAGCCCCCACACAGTATACAGCCCACCACATAGTATACAGCCCACCACACAGTATACAGCCCCCCCCCACAGTATACAGTCCCACACAGTATACAGGCCCCCTACAGTATACAGTCCCCCACAGTATACAGGCTCTCCACTATACAGTAGTTTACAGTATATTAACATAACAGCCCCTGTCACCTTTTTCTGATGCAATCTTCACACAATAAAGCTCTTAACTTCTGCAACACTCCTGCTAGGACCTGTGATGACCTCATAGCCATGTGACCAGTAATATTGCTAGGTTACTGGTCACATGGTGATGATGTCATTAAGGTCCTAGATCACATTCACAGCTCTAACACAGTACGATGCCTGTACTCAGTGCCAGCAGGCATGGCATGGCAGCACCCCCTGTGTAGCTTACAGCCTGACACCCGGGGCAGTGGCTAGCAGGGCTCAAGAGGCAGCTGCCTTGGGCCCCCCAGGAGCAACTGGGCCTGGGGCAGCTGCCCCTTTTGCCCCATGGTAAAGACGGCCCTGCATGGGCAGCTTGCATGTCTGGAAAGGCACCATCAATGCAGAAAAATATATTCAGGTTCTAGAACAACATATGCTCCCATCCAGACGTCATCTCTTTCAGGGAAGACCCTGCATTTTTCAACAAGATAATGCCAGACCACATTCTGCATCAATCACAACATCATGGCTGCGTAGGAGAAGGATCCGGGTACTGAAATGGCCAGTCTGCAGTCCAGATCTTTCACCTATAGAGAACATTTGGCGCATCATAAAGAGGAAGGTGCAACAAAGAAGGCCCAAGACGATTGAACAGTTAGAGGCCTGTATTAGACAAGAATGGGAGAGCATTCCTATTTCTAAACTTGAGAAACTGGTCTCCTCGGTCCCCAGACATCTGTTGAGTGTTGTAAGAAGAAGGGGAGATTTAAACTTTTGTTCCGTGATTTATGTTCTATTCTGAATAAAATATTAGAAGTTGGCACCTCCACATCATTGCATTCAGTTTTTATTCACGATTTGTATAGTGTCCCAACTTTTTTGGAATCCGGTTTGTACCTTTCATTAGTTGCATTGGCTCTTTTTGTCTAGAAAGCAATTAGGAGAAATAAAATGGCAGTCACACAAAAAAACTGTCTTAGGCTTCTTTTACATCATCGCTCGACTTGGCCGGCAGGCTGTTCCGGCAGGGGAACAGCCTGCCGGATCCGTACTAATGCTTGTACACGTGTGCTGCTGGAAGTCGTGCCTGGCCCCATTCACTATAATGGGGAGCGGCGGAGATACTGCCGCAGCACCGCAAACATGCAGAGAGGCTGACAGACAAGAACCACAGCGTTTTAGCCAAATTTAACAAATTAGGCGCATCTCTGGGTATCTGTGTGCCAGAAACTGAAGTCTATGCCAGCCAGGGGATGGCATTTACTTCAGCTAGATTCTGGTGTAAGTTATAGTAAAGTCAGCGGCTGTGCTAAGTCCCGTAACTTTTCTAGTTGCTTTAGAAAATTGTCTAGAAGCTCTAAAATGTGCAAATTACGGTAAACCTATGGTGTTCGCCATAATTTGCTACTTTTTTACACCATAAGGCCTCCTGCACACGACCGTATGGCTTTTTCAGTGTTTTGCGGTCCATTTTAAATGGATCTGTCCTTCCGTTTTTTGTTTCCGTTGTGTTTCCTTTTCCGTTCCGTTTTTCTGTATGGCATATACAGTAATTAAATAGAAAAAAATGGGCTGGGCATAACATTTTCAATAGATGGTTCCGCAAAAACGGAACGGATACAGAAGACATACGGATGCATTTCCGTATGTGTTCAGTTGTTTTTTTTTGTGGACCCATTGACTTGAATGGAGCCACAGAACGTGATTTAATAATAGGACATGTTTTATCTTTCAACGGAATGGAAAAACGGAAATATGGAAACGGAATGCATACGGAGAACATTCCGTGTTTTTTTGCGGAACCATTCAAATGAATGGTTCCGTATACGGACGATCCGCATTTACGGATCCACACTTCCGCATCCGTGCTTCCGTTTCTGAAAAAAAAAAAATAGAACATGTCTTATTCTTTAAGATTAAGCATTTTCTATTATAGTGCCGGCGATGTGCGGTCCGCAAATTGCAGAATGCACATTGCCAGTGTCCGTGTTTTGCAGATCCGAAATTTGCGGATCTGCAGAACACTTACGGACGTGTGAATAGACCCTAATAGTGGACCACGTGCCATACTAAATGCTCCTAAGTGTATAGCATTTAATAGTACACCAGTGCAGATTCAAAGGAGGAAAACTGACTTCAAATGTTACCCCTTTAGTTGGCCGGCGCATGCGCAATATGAAAAGCTGTTCCTCTGCCCATAATGGGTATTATGCAGGTTTGGGCCAGTTACCAACCCGCTGTCCTCTGGTGCCGCTCGTGACGTCCGCCGGCTTGAGGTGTGTTTTTCTGGGCACATCGCCCAGTAACGCCACCCCTGGGCACCTTCAGAATCTCATTTGCATAGGTTTAAAAAGTGTTATTTCTAGGGGTGCACCGAAATGAAAATTCTGGTCCGAAACCGAAAATTCAGGATGCCCTTGACCGAAAACCGAAACTGCCTTTTTGCCCAAATACTTTTAAAATACTTTTTTTAATGATATTTATAACAGTGCCATCCACAGACCCCCCCACCTCATAACAGTGCCATCCACAGACCCCCACCCACCCCATAACAGTGCCATCCACAGACCCCCCACCCCATAACAGTGCCATCCACAGACCCCCCCACCCTATAACAGTGCCATCCACAGACCCCCCACCTCATAACAGTGCCATCCACAGACCCCCCCACCTCATAACAGTGCCATCCACAGACCCCCACCCACCCCATAACAGTGCCATCCACAGACCCCCCACCCCATAACAGTGCCATCCACAGACCCCCCACCTCATAACAGTGCCATCCACAGACCCCCACCCACCCCATAACAGTGCCATCCACAGACCCCCCCCCCCCCCCCCCATTGCCGCTCCAGTACAGACTAGTTATAAAATGTGTACAATTAATAAGGATTCTATTCATGAGGCCCCCTCTGCAGTAGAACATTCAATATAGCCACATCCTACTCACAGGGCTGTTATCTTAATGCCGGCCGGCCGGGCAGACGAGCGGCAGCGTCACGACTGACGTCACATGCCTGCGCCGCCTCCTTCATTCAGAAAGTAGGCCGGGCACATGACGTCAGTCGTGACGCTGCCGCTCGTCTGCCCGGCCGGCCAGCATTAAGATAACAGCCCTGTGAGTAGGATGTGGCTATATTGAATGTTCTACTGCAGAGGGGGCCTCATGAATAGAATCCTTATTAATTGTACACATTTTATAACTACTGGAGCTGGGGGCCGGAGCACAGTGAACGCGCCGGCCCCCAGCTCCTCCTCCCAGTGTAATGCACCGAGCTGGTTTGCGAGGATCTCAACTGCGGAAGCGTTTTGCATTAACCAGTACACAAGACCCAGAACGAGAGTGAGGGTATTAGATCAGGTTCAGTGGCGGATTCCCAGGCGGCTCTCTCAATCAATTATACGGAGAGTTAGGGATCCTAACATCATACACCTGTTCCCTACTCTGAATCTATTATTAACAGCGAGATGCTATACCCTCTACAGGTGGATGCAGTAATTCATTTGGTGTAGACAGACAGTTATACAGTCCTTAAATCTTGTTTTGCATGACACACACCTCACTTGCAATAACTTAAGCAGAAACAGGGTGCATTGGTTATTATTGCTCATTTGAAAGGTAATGACAGTCCAGATTACATTCAGTCACTGAAACGACTGATACTTGCGATTAGGTAGATTGTTGAGAAGTGTCCCTGATTGCCAGCGAGGTTAGGGGTGTCAGCAATAAGGGTTCCAGGAGTTTGGGGTTTGGATCCAATGCCTATGGGAGAAAGGCTTCCGTAGGAGCATACACGGCGCACACTCCAAATTAGTGGAACGCCGTGCATAGCTCCCTCGGCGCTTATATCGGGTTACTCTGCTTTGTGGGAGGAGCCCCTGACGTCATCGCGCACGTTGCGTTCCAGCCTGGAACGCAATCTGCCGATCCCTTACACCCAGTCCCTCCCCGCTGATACATCGCAGCCTGCGATGCTGGAGCATGGCAGACTGCGATGTCAAAAGGTGGCGGAACGCCGTTCCGGTGCGTTCCGCCAGAAAAAAAGCCCTGTATATAACCAACCATATTTTCTGCCGATATGTACCAATATCGGCCGAAATGGATTAGGCCCATTTTCGGCCGATATTTTCGGCCGCCGGAATTTCGGTGCACCCCTAGTTATTTCCATGATCTGGACGAGGGACACAGAAGAGAAAGGTACGATTGTAATGAGGGCCAAAGAGTCTGTAACCTGATCTGAGCGGTCTAAAATGCTCAGATTAGGTAAAAGACTCCCTTTAAAGGGGTTTCCAGTAGGGCTGCAACGATTAATCGATGTAATCGATTATATTCGATAACTGGATTCGTTGTCGACGAATCCAGTTATCGAATAATCGCCGATTCGTTGCTATTCGGGCGGGCGGGCGGGCGCTGCATCTTTATTTTACCTTTTTACAATGACGCTCCCGCTCCTGTAACAGCCAGGCAGAGCGGACGGCGGCGTAACGTCACTCAATCACGTGACGCGCCTGCTCCGCCTCCTTCATTCATGAAGTGGGCGGAGCAGGCGCGTCACGTGATTGAGTGACGTTACGCCGCCGTCCGCTCTGCCTGGCTGTTACAGGAGCGGGAGCGTCATTGTAAAAAGGTAAAATAAAGATGCAAGCGCCGGGGCTGTTAGGGGGAAGGGGGGTCTGTGTATAGCACTGCTATGGGGAGGGGGGAGGATCTGTGTATAGCACTGCTATGGGGAGGAGGGGGGGTCTGTGTATGGCACTGCTATGGGAAGGGGGGTCTGTGCACTGTTATGAGGAAAGGGATCTGTGCACTGTTATGCCCATAACAGTGCACATATCCCCCTCTCCATAACTACGCCGTCCACAGATCCCCCATAATAGTGTCGTCCACAGATCCCCCATAAGTGTCGTCCACAGATCCCCCATAAACGCCGTCCACAGATCCCCCATAAACGCCGTCCACAGATCCCCCATAAACGCCGTCCACAGATCCCCCATAAACGCCGTCCACAGATCCCCCATAAACGCCGTCCACAGATCCCCCATAAACGCCGTCCACAGATCCCCCATAAACGCCGTCCACAGATCCCCCATAAACGCCGTCCACAGATCCCCCATAATAGTGTCGTCCACAGATCCCCCATAAACGCCGTCCACAGATCCCCCCATAAGTGTCGTCCACAGATCCCCCCATAAGTGTCGTCCACAGATCCCCCCATAAGTGTCGTCCACAGATCCCCCATAAGTGTCGTCCACAGATCCCCCATAAGTGTCGTCCACAGATCCCCCATAAGTGTCGTCCACAGATCCCCCCATAAGTGTCGTCCACAGATCCCCCCCATAAGTGTCGTCCACAGATCCCCCCCATAAGTGTCGTCCACAGATCCCCCCCATAAGTGTCGTCCACAGATCCCCCCCCATAAGTGTCGTCCACAGATCCCCCCCCATAAGTGTCGTCCACAGATCCCCCCCATAAGTGTCGTCCACAGATCCCCCCATAAGTGTCGTCCACAGATCCCCCCATAAATGTCGTCCACAGATCCCCCCATAAATGTCGTCCACAGATCCCCCATAAGTGTCGTCCACAGATCCCCCATAAGTGTCGTCCACAGATCCCCCATAAGTGTCGTCCACAGATCCCCCATAATAGTGTCGTCCACAGATCCCCCATAATAGTGTCGTCCACAGATCCCCCATAATAGTGTCGTCCACAGATCCCCCATAAGTGTCGTCCACAGATCCCCCATAAGTGTCGTCCACAGATCCCCCATAAGTGTCGTCCACAGATCCCCCATAAGTGTCGTCCACAGATCCCCCATAAGTGTCGTCCACAGATCCCCCATAAGTGTCGTCCACAGATCCCCCATAAGTGTCGTCCACAATTTGTTTTAATATGGCCTTTGAACATAATTTTTCAAGTAAGATCATATAAACCTCTGTTTTGTAATTTTGTCGTTTTTCCCGATTAATCGATTAATCGTAGAAATTAATCGGCAACTAATCGATTATTCAAATAATCGTTAGCTGCAGCCCTAGTTTCCAGGAATATTACCTGAAGGCCCCTAGACTGCATCACCTACTGATATTCCTACTTTCTTCCCACTTCTCCCGTCATATGTTCCTCCATCTTCTGGTTCTTGGATATTTTTTTTTCTGGTCCAGGCATGGACATGATCACCTGAACTGCCCTGACCCAGTGACTTGAGCAGTGACGTGTTGCTTGAAGACCAGAAGATGGAGGAGCAGGAGTCAACGCGCAGAACCGGAGCAGTTAAGTAGGAATCTTTCAGTAGGTGAGGCAGGCTAGGGGCCTTCAGATAATAATTAATTTTGGGAAAACACTTTTTTAAGGTCAGGACCCTGTGCAAGCAACTCGATCTCCTCAACTCCAAAATCACTTTATGTGAGTGAATGCTTTTATGTATCAGAAATTCTGAAAATGATCACTAAATTTAGTTTTCTTTTTATTCATGCAATATCAGGATGAAGGTTTCCTACAGAGGTCATTTTCTACATAACATTTATCCCAATGCTTATATTGATTCTCCTGAATTCAGATCTACAGAGATGGACAGGGGTGAAAAATTCCAGGTATTCTCGTACAAAAGTCTGTATTCAGACTTTTATGTCTGTATTTTCTATCTGTTTGGCCCCTTTCACACGAGCGAGTTTTCCGCGCGGGTGCAATGCGGGAGGTGAACGCATAGCACCCGCACTGAATCCTGACTCATTCATTTCAATGGGACTGTGCACATGAGCGTTGTTTTTCACGCATTAGTTCTGCGTTGCGTGAAAATCGCAGCATGTTCTATGTTCTGCGTTTTTCACGCAGCCCTGGCTCCATAGAAGAGAATGGCGCTGTGTGAAAAACGCATTGCATCCGCAAGCAAGTGCGGGTGCGATGCGTTTTTCACTGATTGTTGCTAAGAGATGTTTGTAAACCTTCAGTTTTTTATCACGCGCGTGAAAAACGCATCAAAACGCATTGCACCCGCGCGGAAAAAACTGAACAACTGAACGCAATTGCAGACAAAACTGACTGAACTTGCTTGCAAAATAGTGCGAGTTTCACTGAACGCACCCTGAACGCATCCGGACCTAATCCGTCACGCTCATGTGAAAGAGGCCTTTGGCTGTCTATTTGTCTAATCTCTGTGTATATGTATAGTTGACTGCTACGTTTAGGCCCCTTTCACACGGGCGAGTTTTCCGTGCGGGTGCGATGCGTGCGGTGAACGCATTGCACCCGCACTGAATCCTGACCCATTCATTTCTATGGGGCTGTGCACACGAGCGGTGATTTTCACGCATCACTTATGCGTTGCGTGAAAATCGCAGCATGCTCCTCTTTGTGCGTTTTTCACGTAACGCAGGCCCTATAGAAATGAATGGGGTTGCGTGAAAATCGCAAGCATCCGCAAGCAAGTGCGGATGCGGTGCGATTTTCACGCATGGGTTCTAGGTGACAGTCTATTCACTGTATTATTTTCCCTTATAACATGGTTATAAGGGAAAATAATAGCATTCTGAATACAGAATGCATAGTATAATAGTGCTGGAAGGGTTAAAAATAATAAAAAAAGTTAACTCACCTTCTCCTCTTGTTAGCGTAGATCCCGGTCTGTTCTTTAGCTGTGGCTGAAGGACCTTTGATGACGTCAGATCACATGCTCCATCACCATGGTGATGGACCATGTGATTGGAGCATGTGATCTGACATCACCTCAGGTCATTCAGTCCACAGCTAAAGAACAGACCGGGATCTACGCTAACAAGAGGAGAAGGTGAGTAAAATTTTTTATTATTTTTAACCCTTCCAGCACTATTATACTAAGCATTCTGTAGTCAGAATGCTATTATTTTCCCTTATAACCATGTTATAAGGGAAAATAATACAATCTTCAGAACATCAATCCCAAGCCCGAACTTCTGTGAAGAAGTTCGGGTTTGGGTACCAAACATGCGTGATTTTTCTCACGCGAGTGCAAAACGCATGACAATGTTTTGCACTCGCGCGGAAAAATCGCGCATTTTCCCGCAACGCACCCGCCTCTTATCCGGGCAAAAAACATGACGCCCGTGTGAAAGAGGCCTTATTTTTCTAAGGCTTAAAAGTAATGTGTCATCAGAAAATGACCTATTGTTTAAATGATAAACATATTTTTAAAGAAGTCTTGATGATTTATATTCTCTGTCTGTTTGGCCCCTTTCACACGAGCGAGTTTTCCGCGCGGGTGCAATGCGTGAGGTGAACGCATAGCACCCGCACTGAATCCTATTTGTCTAATCTCTGTGTATATGTATAGTTGACAGCTACGTTTATTTTTCTCCCTTCCTGATGGGCTGGCCGGGTCTTTAAATATGGCGCCCGCTCCTGAGTGGAGCGGGTGCCATAGCCACGGGGTGCCTGCTGTTTCATACAGCAAACACCCACTGTTCATTGCCGTGATCGGCGATAATGCCAGTCGCGGACATTTAACACTTCCGATCCTGTGGTCAATCTGCGGCAAATGGAGGAGCTGGAGCTTGTATGCAGCAGACCCTGTCATAGAGAATGACAGGAGGCTGCTGTCATAGTGTTTTCTATGGAGCCCATGTCTGTAGTAGGGCTTTATAGGAAACTAGTACATTTCTCATAGATGAATGCTAATGTATTGCAGTCTAAGAGAATAGCAATCTAATGATTGCTTGTTATACTTTCCTATGGGAACTATAAAGAAGTGTAAAAAATAATAATAAAGTTTTTAAAAATTATAAACATTCAAATCATTCCCCTTTCCCCAAAATAAAAAAAAACAATAATAAAAAAAACATCATGGGTATTGTGATGTGCAAAAACGTCCATACTATAAAAATATTTTTCCAATACCGCAAACAGTGAAACGGAAAAACAATGTCAAAATGGCCGATTCGCAGTTTTTGGTCGCTGCATTTCTCTCAAAAAATGAATGGTATCAATGAAAAGTACAGATCACCTCGCACAAATGAATGCTCACACAACTCTGTACACATAACTACAAAAAAGTTATAGTGGTCAGAATATGGCGACAAAAAAATAAAACAGATTTTTTTGCCCACAGTTTTTATTATTTTATCAGTATCAAAAAGTAAAAAAAAACTATACATATAAGGTGTCGCTGGATTCGTACTACCCTGTAGAATGAAAGTAACTGGTCAGTTTTATCGCACATTTAACGTCGTAAATAAATTTTAAAAAAAACATAAAACTGTGGCGGAATTCCTTTTTTTTTCCAATTTAACCCCATTTGGATTTTTTTACCTGCTTCCCACTACATCATATGGAATATAAAACGGTGGCGTTGAAAAGTACAACTTGTCAAACGAATAACAAGCCGTGATTGGAAAAATAAAAAAGTTATGACTCTGGGAAGGCAAAACGAAAACGCAAAAATGAAAAAACCTAGAGGTAGAAAGGATTAAACAAAAACAATCATGCAGTTTTTGCAACTGAGCCTAATAATAGGCGCCACTTCTTAAGGTTGATTTACATGGGACGATTATGCAGCCAATTGTCGGGAAGGAAGCGTTTCTTCCCAACAGTCGGCTGCTCGATCAGTGAAGGAGACCGCTATTGCGATCATGCAGAATCATGGTTTTTGAGCAGCAGATCACTGTTTAGACAGTAGGATCTGCTGCCCAGAAACCATGATCGGTAGTGCCTGCATGAACAAAAGGATCATCTGAAGAACGAGTGATCGACAGCACATTTATAGGGGCAGATTGTCAGGAACGACCATTTGCAGGAACGGTTGTTCCCGATAATCTGAACAATTATTGGCTTGTGTAAATGCAGCTTTAGTCTGTACAGATTACTTTACTGCAGTTACCTGCTTTTCTGTCATTGTAATCCTGCCTGTAATGATATCACCTCTGTGCATAGAAAACACAACATCCTCCATTCACAACAGGTGATTGTCAAAGCTTATCTATTCCTTGTACAATGATCTCTGCACAGGTCACACAACATGCCTTCAAAATGCTCCCATAGAAGTCAATAGAGTCAGTTCCTGGTTATTGTGTCTGTGACCCATGTATCTGGCGTAAAGGTACTATTACACTTACAGATCAGCCAGGCAGCTGCTTGCTAAGAGGAGGAGACTGCTGCTGTTACATGCAGCGATCTCCTCTTCAATGTAGGGATGAGCGATCGTTAATGCCATCACTCATCCCTATACTTGTCTTTGTTTGCTGTCAGCAGACCAGGATTTGTAAACATATTAAAAGATCCGATTACCCGATGAACGAGTCGCAATATAACAGTCATAAAACGGACAAGAATAGGACAAGTAAATTTTTTTAGCGGGTCTGCAAAATGGGCATACACATGGGTGCGGACCAAAAATAAGTTTGTGCACGCCCTTAGATGGTCAGAAGGTCTTACCGGAATTGGTGGGTTTGGCCGACATTTAACCCCTTAAGGACTGGGCTCATTTTCACCTTCAGGACCAGGCAGTTTTTTGCAAATCTGGCATGTGTCACTTTATGTGGTGATAACTTTAAAACGCTTTGACTTATCCAGGCCATTCTGAGATTGCTTTTTCGTCACATATTGTACTTCATGACACTGGTAAAATGGAGTTAAAAAAACCATTATTATTTATAGAAAAAAATACCAAATTTGCAAACATTTTTGAAAATTTTGAAAATTTCCAAGTTTCAATTTCTCTACTTCTATAATACATATTAATACCTATAAAAATAGTTATTACTTTACATTTCACATATGTCTACTTCATGTTTGGATCATTTTGGGAATGACATTTTATTTTTGGGGGACGTTACAAGGCTTAGAAGTTTTGAAGTATATCTTGAAATTTCTCAGAAATTTTCAAAAACCAACTTTTTAAGGATCAATTCAGGTTTGAAGTCACTTTGTGAAGCTTACATAATAGAAATCACCCAAAAATGACCCCATCTAAGAAACTACACCTCTCAAGGTATTCAAAACTGATTTTACAAACGTCGTTTTGGCAGATTTTCCATTTTAATATTTTTTTCCAGTTACAAAGCAAGGGTTAACAGCCAAACAAAACTCAATATTTATGTCCCTGATTCTGTAGTTTACAGAAACACCCCATATGTGGTCGTAAACTGCTGTACGGGCACAAGGCAGGGCGCAGAAGGAAAGAAATGCCATACGGTTTTTGGAAGGCAGATTTTGCTATACTGTTTTTTTTGACACCATGTCCCATTTGAAGCCGTCCTGATGCACCCCTAGAGTAGAAACGCCAAAAAGTGACCCCATTTTAGAAACTACGGGATAGGGTGGAAAGTTTGTTGGTACTAGTTTAGGGAACATATGATTTTTGGTTGCTCTATATTACACTTTTTGTGAGGCAAGGTAACAAGAAATAGCTATTGGCACCGTTTTTTTTTTTTTTTTGTTATTTACAACATTCATTTGACAGGTTAGATTATGTGGTATTTTTATAGAGCAGGTTGTCACAGATGCGGCGATACCTAATATGTATACAATTTTTTTATTTATTTAAGTTTTACACAATGATTTCAATTTTGAAACAAAAAAAATCATGCTTTACCCTGGGTTCACACCTGAGCGTTTCTGAGACGCGCATTTTACGCGCGTATTTGTCGCGCGTTTTTTGCAATAGTAAACGTGCGTTTGTGTGATTGACTGCAGTGTTGTCCAATGAGTCTATGGCCAAAACGCGCGACAAACTCCCAAAAAAAAGCTCAAGAACTTGTTTATGCGTCGGGCGTTTTACAGCGCGTTCAAACGCGCTGTAAAATGCTCAAGTGTGAACCAGGGCCATAGGGAAGCATTGGTTTTCACGTGTTGAGCGTTTTACAGCGCGTTTGAACGCGCTGTAAAACGCTCAGGTGTGAACTTAGGGTAAGTGTCTCCATAGTCTGAGAGCCATAGTTTTTTCAGTTTTTGGGCGATTATCTTAGGTAGGGTCTCATTTTTTGCGGGATGAGATGACTGTTTGATTACCACTATTTTGGGGTGCATATGACTTTTTGATCGCTTGCTATTAAACTTTTTGTGATGTAAGGGGATAAAAAATGTTTTTTTTAGCACAGTTTTTATTTTTTACAGTGTTCAACCTAAGGGGTTAGGTCATGTGATATTTTTATAGAGCCGGTCGATACAGAGGTGGCGATACCTAATATATATACTTTTTTTTATTTATGTAAGTTTTACACAATAATATCATTTTTGAAACAAAAAAATAATCATGTTTTAGTGTCTCCATATTCTGAGAGCCATAGTTTTTTCAGTTTTTGGGCGATTATCTTAGGTAGGGTCTCATTTTTTGCGGGATGAGATTGCTTGCTATTGCACTTTTTGTAATGTAAGGTGACAAAAAATGGTTTATTTAGCACAGTTTTTATTTTTTATAGAGCCGGTCGATATGGACACGGCGATACCTAATATGTATACTTTTTTTTTTTATGTATGTAAGTTTTACACAATAACAGCTTTTAAAAAAAAATAAAAAATTATGTTATAGTGTCTCCATATTCTGAGCCATATTTTTTTTAATTGTTTTGGCGATTGTCTCAGGTAGGGGCTCATTTTTGGCGGGATGAGGTGATGGTTAAATTGGTACTATGTTGGTGGGCGTACGCCTTTTTGATCGCTTGCTGTTGTACTTTGTGTGATGTAAGGTGACAAAAAAATGGTTTATTTAGCACAGTTTTTATATTTTCTATTTTTTACAGTGTTCATCTGAGGGGTTAGGTCATGTGATATGTTTATAGAGCTAGTCGATACGGACGCGACGATACCGAATATGTCTATATGTCTTTTCCCCATTTTTTACCATTAGTTTTACTTTATTTTTGTAAAAGGACGCTTTTTTTTTTTTTACTTGAAACCTTTAATTTTTTGGGTAAAACTTTTATTAACTTTTTTTTTTTTTTCACTTTATTATTTGTCCCATTCTGGGACTTCAACATTACAGGGTCTGATCCCTGTTTCAATGCAGCACGATACATCTGTATTGTGCTGTATTGAACTGTTAGTGTCTTACACTGGCTGAGCCTCTTAGGCCTCCGTACATGCCAGGCTTGGGAATGCCATGGCAACCATCGAGTCACCGCCACAGCAGCACGGGGACCGATGGATGAGTTGAGGGAGTGCAAAGCGCTGACCGCGGCATATTAGGGGTTAATCCACCGACATCGGCATCATCACCAATGCTGGTGGATGCAGCAGGGATCCGGCTGTCAGTAACAGCCGGATCTCTGCGGCTGATCGCGGGACCGCACGTGGGAGAAGAGAAGGATCGCAGGACGAGAATGCTCGTCCTCTAGCGCTAAGTGTCGTCGATTTAGGACAAGCATTCTCGTCCTGGGTCGTTAAGGTGTTAACAATAGTGTATGGCCAACTTAAAAGAACAGCAGCATAAAATAAATAGCGTTTGCTTCTAGCATAGTTGATAAAGCTATGATGCCACATCCACATTTCTTAGTTTCAGACAGAGCAATGTTATTGTTACCTAATACACACTTCCAAAAATCTAATTTCACTGTACACATGTCCAGAATGCTACGTGTTCATGACATGCTGAGAGCTGTAGTTATATGCCAGCTATACAAAGTTATAACTTTTTTGTTTTTTCATCAATGTACTTGTATGAGGTCATATTTTTTGCAGGACAAGTTTTTAATGCACCATTTTGGGTACATGTAATGATAGATTAAAGCCAGTTGTTTAGCTAAAACTCCCTTTGTTTACGTCAGTAAAAAAGTCCTATTAGTGGCCACTAAGGGGTTAAACATAATTTTAAGGAGTAAAAAGTATAGTCTAGAAAAGATGCATTAAGGGTGCATCTGTCTCTGTATACAGGCTGTGCTGTACATTATATATTGTAGCTGTCACGTTTCCTCAGACCTGGAGACTCACTGTAGGAACCAGTATACTGGGGCAGATTTATCAATGTATTTATGCTAATTTCTGGCATAAATACAAGAAAAAGTATGGTATTTGGGTTGAATGCCATATTTGCAAAGCCTCTGCTATACTTTTTCCCTATACGTATTGATGTGCCAGGATTATTAGGGTATTGGGCTGGCTGGGTACTGTGTCATTGTTTGTTGTTGTTGTTTTGTTTTTTATATTGTAGACTGTGAAAATTACATAGAAGAAATGAACATCTTCTGAAATTTCTGCTTAGGAACTTGAGGAGATAAAAATGTGGCAGTTAATATAGTCAACTACACAGGCAAAATTAATAATAGCATCTAAAGTGTGTCATTGTGACAGAGCACCCAAGTCAGTACATGATTTCTGTAGGGGGTCAAAATTATGAGAAGGCCCCACTGTAGTATAGAGAAATGGGGTTCAAAAGGAAGAAAACCTCAATCGGAAACATCTTCTTCACATGGGAAAATCATTTAATATCAAAAACCTATGTAGGAAAAATGTTAAACTTTAACCACTTTTTTGCATTCTTAGGTTACGATAACTGCAGATGACAACTGTGTCTACCTGTGCTGGTCTCGGGAAAGGCTAACGTATTTCCTGGAAGCTGAACCTTTCTTGTATGAAATATTCAAATATTTAATTGGTAAAGACATCACGAACAAGCTGTACTCTTTAAATGACCCAACATTAAGTGACAAGGTATGGACTATAAGTTTCAGTGTACTGATCTTAAAATTTGAATATTTGTATTAGTTTATACCACAGTCTACTATAGCATACTTATGTTTTTTTCCCCAGAAAATACATTTGTCAGCTATCATGAAGATAGGTTATCAACTTATGATTGATGGGGATTCTATAAAGTCTATGGGACTGATAAATAATCTTTATTTATATAGCGCCAACATATTCTGCAGCGAGAGTGCAAAGAAATCCAGTTTTCCCAATCCTTCTCTCCCCTGAAATCAGCTGTCAGGGCAGATTTGGGAACTCTCCACACACATTAGATTGTCGGCCAGTCCCACCGAAAGTGACGGTTTCAGCCGACAATACAATAAAGTATATGGGAGCCTAAAGTCTTCTGTTATTTGTCAGGTGCTTTTGGACATTTCTGTTGGCTGATCAACCTCCCAAAAACTGACTGGACATGTAAATTGTCTGCCAGCACCTCTGGTGCTGTTTATCTTTGGATAAAGAAGGGACTATACAACCATGCACGTTTCCCCAGGTGAGAAGGGTGTTTGGTATTCACCATGAACGTGAGATATTTTGTGAATCCCAACAAAATTGGTGACAATGAAAAAATTCTATCTATTAATCAGCCAAGTACAGTATACACAAGACATGATTATTTAAAATGTATTCTTTACTGTTAAAAACAGCTCCAACTTTTACTGTAATTTGATGTTCTATAAATTCTAAGATATGTTTCCATAGCTTGGGATCTTCAAAGTTTTTAGCTCAGTGTATTAACCACTTCAACCCCGCTAGCTGAAACCCCCTTCATGACCAGAGCACTTTTTACACTTCGGCACTACACTACTTTCACCGTTTATCGCTCGGTCATGTAACTTACCACCCAAATGAATTTTACCTCCTTTTCTTCTCACTAATAGAGCTTTCATTTGGTGGTATTTTATTGCTGCTGACATTTTTACTTTTTTTGTTATTAATTAAAATGTAACGATTTTTTTGCAAAAAAATGACATTTTTCACTTTCAGCTGTAAAATTTTGCAAAAAAAAACGACATCCATATATAAATTTTTCGCCAAATTTATTGTTCTACATGTCTTTGATAAAAAAAAAATTTTTGGGCAAAAAAAAAAAATGGTTTGGGTAAAAGTTATAGCGTTTACACACTATGGTACAAAAATGTGAATTTCCGCTTTTTGAAGCAGCTCTGACTTTCTGAGCACCTGTCATGATTCCTGAGGTTCTACAATGCCCAAACAGTAGAAAAACCCCACAAATGACCCCATTTCGGAAAGTAGACACCCTAAGGTATTCGCTGATGGGCATAGTGAGTTCATAGAACTTTTTATTTTTTGTCACAAGTTAGCGGAAAATGATGATGATTTATTTATTTTTTATTTTTTCTTACAAAGTCTCATATTCCACTAACTTGCGACAAAAAATAAAAAATTCTAGGAACTCACCATGCCCCTCACAGAATACCTTGGAGTGTCTTCTTTCCAAAATGGGGTCACTTGTGGGGTAGTTATACTGCCCTGGCAATTTAGGGGCCCAAACGTGTGAGAAGAACTTTGCAATCAAAATGTGTAAAAAATGACCGGTGAAATCCGAAAGGTGCACTTTGGAATATGTGCCCCTTTGCCCACCTTGGCAGCAAAAAAGTGTGACACATCTGGTATCGCCGTACTCAGGAGAAGTTGGGGAATGTGTTTTGGGGTGTCATTTTACATATACCCATGCTGGGTGAAAAAAATATCTTGGTCAAATGCCAACTTTGTATAAAAAATGGGAAAAGTTGTCTTTTGCCAAGATATTTTTTTCACCCAGCATGGGTATATGTAAAATGACACCCCAAAACACATTCCCCAACTTCTCCTGAGTACGGCGATACCAGATGTGTGACACATTTTTGCTGCCAAGGTGGGCAAAGGGGCACATATTCCAAAGTGCACCTTTCGGATTTTGCAGGCCATTTTTTACACATTTTGATTGCAAAGTACTTCTCACACATATGGGCCCCTAAATTGCCAGGGCAGTATAACTACGCCACAAGTGACCCCATTTTGGAAAGAAGACACCCCAAGGTATTCCGTGAGGGGCATGGCGAGTTCCTAGAATTTTTTATTTTTTGTCACAAGTTAGCGGAAAATGATGATTTTTTTTCTTCTCTTTTTTCCTTACAAAGTCTCATATTCCACTAACTTGCGACAAAAAATAAAAAATTCTAGGAACTCGCCATGCCCCTCACGGAATACCTTGGGGTGTCTTCTTTCCAAAATGGGGTCACTTGTGGCGTAGTTATACTGCCCTGGCAATTTAGGGGCCCATATGTGTGAGAAGTACTTTGCAATCAAAATCTGTAAAAAATGACCGGTGAAATCCGAAAGGTGCACTTTGGAATATGTGCCCCTTTGCCCACCTTGGCATCAAAAAAGTGTCACACATCTGGTATCGCCGTACTCAGGAGAAGTCGGGGAATGTGTTTTGGGGTGTCATTTTACATATACCCATGCTGGGTGAAAAAAATATCTTGGCAAAAGACAACTTTTCCCATTTTTTATACAAAGTTGGCATTTGACCAAGATATTTTTTTCACCCAGCATGGGTATATGTAAAATGACACCCCAAAACACATTCCCCGACTTCTCCTGAGTACGGCGATACCAGATGTGTGACACTTTTTTGATGCCAAGGTGGGCAAAGGGGCACATATTCCAAAGTGCACCTTTCGGATTTCACCGGTCATTTTTTACAGATTTTGATTGCAAAGTACTTCTCACACATATGGGCCCCTAAATTGCCAGGGCAGTATAACTACCCCACAAGTGACCCCATTTTGGAAAGAAGACACCCCAAGGTATGTCGTGAGGGGCACAGCGAGTTCCTAGAATTTTATTTTTTTTGTCACAAGTTAGCGGAAAATTATGTTTTTTTTTCTTTCTCTTTTTTCCTTACAAAGTCTCATATTCCACTAACTTGCGACAAAAATTAAAAAATTCTAGGAACTCGCCATGCCCCTCACGGAATACCTTGGGGTGTCTTCTTTCCAAAATGGAGTCACTTGTGGGGTAGTTATACTGCCCTGGCAATTTAGGGGCCCAAATGTGTGAGAAGTACTTTGCAATCAAAATGTGTAAAAAATGGCCTGCGAAATCCGAAAGGTGCACTTTGGAATATGTGCCCCTTTGCCCACCTTGGCATCAAAAAAGTGTCACACATCTGGTATCGCCGTACTCAGGAGAAGTTGGGGAATGTGTTTTGGGGTGTCATTTTACATATACCCATGCTGGGTGAGAGAAATATCCTGGCAAAAGACAACTTTTCCAATTTTTTTTATACAAAGTTGGCATTTGATCAAGATATTTATCTCACCCAGCATGGGTATATGTAAAATGACACCCCAAAACACATTCCCCAGCTTCTCCTGAGTACGGCGATACCAGATGTGTGACACTTTTGCGCATCTAGGCTGCAAAAGTGCCCAAATTCCTTTTAGGAGGGCATTTTTAGACATTTGGATCCCAGACTTCTTCTCACGCTTTAGGGCCCCTAAAAAGCCAGGGCAGTATAAATACCCCACATGTGACCCCACTTTGGAAAGAAGACACCCCAAGGTATCCAATGAGGGGCCTGGCAAGTTCATAGAATTTTTTTTTTTTTCGCATAAGTTAGCGGAAATTGATTTTTATTTTATTTTTTCTCACAAAGTGTCACTTTCCGCTAACTTAGGACAAAAATTTAAATCTTTCATGGACTCAATATGCCCCTCAGCAAATACCTTGGGGTGTCTTCTTTCCAAAATGGGGTCATTTGTGGGGTGTTTGTACTGCCCTGGCATTTGAGGGTCTCCGCAATCATTACATGTATGGCCAGCATTAGGAGTTTCTGCTATTCTCCTTATATTGAGCATACAGGTAATGAGATTTTTTTTTTCCGTTCAGCCTCTGGGCTGAAAGAAAAAAATGAACGGCACAGATTTCTTCATTCGCATTGATCAATGTGGATGAAAAAATCTCTGCCCAAAAAAAAAAAATGGAGGGGAAAGGCGTCTGCCAGGACATAGGAGCTCCGCCCTACATCCATACCCACTTAGCTCGTATGCCCTGGCAAACCAGATTTCTCCATTCACATCAATCGATGTGGATGAATAAATCATTGCCGGGATTTTTATATTTTTTTTATATATATATATACAAAGTGTTTGCCAAAGCATAGGAACGCCGCCTCCTCCTCAGCTCGTATGCATCGGCAAACGTATCTGTTACTGCAGAGTAGAAATCTCGTCTTGCAGCGCCGCATACACTGACTTGCGTGTAATCTGACAGCAGCGCAATGCTTCTGTCAGAATGCACATCAGTGCTGCAGCTAATCGATCGGTTGGTCCACCTGGAAGGTAAAAAGACAAAAAAAAAAAAAAAAAGAAAAAACCAGGCCGCAACGCAATAATTTTATTAACTTTGCAACAGAACATATAAACTTTAACTTTTTTAACTGAACATTAACTTTTTTGCTTACTGGTGTTTTTTTGTTTTTTTACCTTTATAGAACAAACCTCTCCTTCCCCATGGGTCAATGTGCAAAGCGCAAATCGCCCAAAGATGTGGCGAAGTGCGTTATGCACTTTGTCCCAGGTGAAAGGAGACGTTTGCAGCAGCTGTATGAGTGAATGGGCCCTAATAGCCCTGTGTGCCTGTCCTGGTGAGATGATCCCTATGCTAATAGTGTACCTGTGAGTGGTACTTCCGGAAACACTCTCCAAAGCATAGGGCAGGGTGGTCAGGACAGTCAGGACAGAAATAGCGGGTGTCACGCCTTATTCCACTCCTGCTACAGACACGACATCTTTTTCGGGGTGACGGTTGGGTTGAGGTACCAGGAACGACATTGGGGAAATGTTGCTCGTGTAGACGGCTAACTACACTGGTGGATGGGGCCACGGAACCTCCTGGGTACAGGAGGTTCTCGATGATCTCTTCCTGAAATTTGAGGAAGGATCCAGTTCTCCCAGCCTTACTGTAGAGAACAAAACTATTGTACAGAGCCAATTGAATTAAATATACAGACACCTTCTTATACCAGCGTCTGGTTCTGCGGGAAACTAAATACGGAGACAACATCTGGTCATTGAAGTCCACCCCTCCCATGTGGAGGTTATAGTCGTGGACTGAGAGGGGCTTTTCAATGACACGGGTTGCTCGCTCAATTTGTATTGTCGTGTCTGCGTGAATGGAGGAGAGCATGTAAACGTCACGCTTGTCTCTCCATTTCACCGCGAGCAGTTCTTCGTTACACAGTGCGGCCCTCTGCCCCCTTGCAAGACGGGTGCTAACGAGCCGTTGGGGGAAGCCCGCGCGACTAGTTCGCGCGGTACCACAGGCGCCAATCCGTTCTAGAAACAAATGCCTAAAGAGGGCCACACTTGTGTAAAAATTGTCCACATAAAGATGGTACCCCTTGCCGAATAAGGGTGACACCAAGTCCCAAACTGTCTTCCCACTGCTCCCCAGGTAGTCAGGGCAACCGACCGGCTCCAGGGTCTGATCTTTTCCCTCATAGACACGAAATTTGTGGGTATAGCCTGTGGCCCTTTCACAGAGCTTATACAATTTGACCCCATACCGGGCGCGCTTGCTTGGGATGTATTGTTTGAAGCCAAGGCGCCCGGTAAAATGTATCAGGGACTCGTCTATGCAGATGTTTTGCTCTGGGGTATAAATATCTGCAAATTTCAGGTTGAAATGGTCTATGAGGGGCCGAATTTTGTGGAGCCGGTCAAAAGCAGGGTGGCCTCTGGGACGGGAGGTGCTGTTATCACTAAAGTGCAGGAAACGCAGGATGACCTCAAATCGTGTCCTGGACATAGCAGCAGAGAACATGGGCATGTGATGAATCGGGTTCGTGGACCAATATGACCGCAATTCATGCTTTTTTGTCAGGCCCATGTTTAGGAGGAGGCCCAGAAAAGTTTTAATTTCGGAAACTTGGACTGGTTTCCACCGGAAAGGCTGGGCATAATAGCTTCCCGGATTAGCGGTTATAAATTGTGTGGCATACCGATTTGTTTCGGCCACAACTAAGTCTAAGAGCTGTCAAGAACAGCTCAAAAAATCCCAGGGCCGAACCGATCTGAGCTGTCTCAACCCGAACTCCAGACTGGGCGGTGAAAGGGAAAACTACAGGTGCGGCTGAAGTTGGGGACTGCCAATCAGGGTTTGCCAGCACCTCTGGGATTCTAGGGGCTCTACGGGCACGTCTTTGCGGTGGCTGCGACGGGGTCACTACTGCACGTGCCACCGTACCAGCTTCAACTGCCCTTCTGGTGCTCGCTACTTCACCAGGTTGTACGGCAGTGCTGGTACTAGGTCCAGGAAGGGCTGGGCTGCTGGTGTATGCCTCACCACGTAATCCGACAGCACCAGCCCAACTCTGCTGCTCTTGAAGCGGATCCTGCGCAACCTGCGGTCTAGCGACACAGGGCCGGGTACGCCTGGTGCTATCAGGGACCTCAGCCTCCTCGTCCGAACTTTGGGTCAGAGAGCCACTGCTTTCTACAGGTTCGTATTCTGACCCGCTGGATTCATCAGATGAGGGTTCCCACTCCTCATCCGACTGGGTCAGAAGCCTGTAGGCCTCTTCAGAGGAATACCCCCTGTTAGACATGTGGGCAACTAAATTTAGGGGTATTCCCTGAGACTACCCAAGAAAAAAAAGCAAGCCTGTCTTACAAAGGGGAGGCTAGCGAAGTACCGGAGGCCGCTGCGGTTGATAAAAAATATCAAAACTGTTTTTTTTATCGCCGCAGTGCGTGTAAAGTGAATGTGCAGCGATCAAAAAAAAATTATTTTTTTGTCACTGCGGTGGGGCGGGCGTGGGTGAACGCACGTGTGGGCGACCGATCAGGCCTGATGGGGCAAACACTGCGTTTTGGGTGGAGGGAGAACTAAAGTGACACTAGTACAATTATAGATCTGACCGTGATCAGTTTTGATCACTTCCAGATACTATAAAAGTACAAATGCTGATTAGCGATACACTAATCAGCGAATAACGGACTGCGGTGCGGTGGGCTGGGCGCTAACTGATCGCTAAACTACCTAACCAAGGGGCCTAAACTATACTGAAACCTAACGGTCAATACCAGTGAAAAAAAAAAGTGACAATTTGCACTGATCACTTTTTTCTTTTCACTTGTGATTGACAGGGGCGATCAAAGGGGTGATCAAAGGGTTAATTGGGGTTCAGGGGGGTGATCAGGGGCTAAAGTGTAGTGTTTGGTGTACTCACTGTGAAGCCTGCTCCTCTGCTGGATCCAACCGACGAAAAGAACCAGCAGAGAAGCAGGCAGCCATATATCAGATCATATTTACAAATATGATCTGTTATCTGGCTTCTGATTGGATTTTTTAAAAATCAGCAACCTGCCAGCCAATGATCACGGCTGGCAGGTTGCTGACGAAATACTCCTGAACGAAATGCCGGCGCGAACTGCGCATGCGCGGGCGCATATTCGCGTCATCTCGCGTCTCGCGAGATGACGCGTATATGCGTGACTCTGCGCAGCGCTGCCACCTCCGGACCGCACATCTGCGTTAGGCGGTCCGGAGGTGGTTAAACAGTAATGTACCAAAAATAGCAGTACATCTAAAAAAACAATTCAAGCATAAAATCATTGTAATAACTGTTATTTCCATAAATGCATATACACTGGAAATACTACATTTTCAATTCCACATCAAAACTGTAACAAAATTTACCCAGTTTGTGTTAACCCTTAATAGAAAGTAAAGAAAAATTATTATTAGGCTATTAAAAAATAGCAATGGCAAATTTAATGTTTGAGATTTCACTTTACTTTGAATTACTGAACTAATATTAAAGGGGTTATCCCATCTCAGACAATGTGGGCATATCGCTAGGATATGCCCCCATTGTCTGATAGGTGCGGGTCCTGCCTCTGGGACCCGCACCTACAAGGAGAACGGAGCGGAGAAACTTGAGGAGGGCACACTGAGCATGCGCAGCCGCCCTTCATTCATTTCTATGGAGCTGCTGAAAATAGCCGAGCACTGGCTCGACTATTTCCGTCGGCACCATAGAAATCAATGGGAGCGTTGGCCGCGCATGTGCTATGCACTACCATTCACTTTAATGGGAGAGGCGGGGAGCTGCGCCTGGTGGTGGACGGACCCTAGGAAACTCGGGGTCCTCCAGCTACAACTCTCCCCGGCTCCGTTCTCCTTGTAGGTGCAGGTCCCAGAGGTGGGACCCACACATATCAGACATTGGGGGCATATCCTAGCGATATGCCCCCATTGTCTAAGATGGGATAACCCCTTTAAGTATTCCGATTTAGTATTCATTGTTTCTGAGAACTGCTTGACATCTGTGTTGCCTGGAGTCAAGTTCTGGCACTTTTTATCAGCTATTCCACTCCAGAACAATTGGACTACATTCAACAGTGCTTCTGCATTTTTTGAGTTTTGCCTCATAAACCGCATTTTTAAGTCACCCCACAAGTTCTCTATTGGATTGAGGTCAGGGGATTAGGCTGATCACTCTATTACCTCAACCCTGGTTATCGGTAACCAAGATATTGTTCTCTTGTGTGTTTTGGTCCATTGTCATGTTGAAACACCAAAGTTATTTCTTCAGCATAGGCAACATGATCTCCTCAAGTGTTTTGATATTTTCAAATTGATCCATGAGATTCCTAGTATGTGATAAATAGGCCCAACACCATGGTATGAGAAACATTCCCTACTATATGTGCTTCATAATGCCCCAGTGTGGACCCCCCAGGATAGATTTCATAAAATTAACTCTATCTTTAGGGAACTCATTTGGAGAGGGGGTAGCCCTAGAATCAAGCTGGAAACGCTGCAATATCCTAAGTCGAGCGGGGGTTTGGCAGTGCCGAATCCTTGGCTATACTATCTGGCAGCACAGAGTCAGCACTTTAGTGGGTGGAAATCCCCTAAGGTGGGCAATGTAACTGGGAAGATCCTGCAGTATAAGCTGGGTAGGGATGACCTACTGTGGATCTTGGAGGGGGCAGGCCTTCTGTTTCTAGAAGCTGAGTTGCCTATGCTCAAACTAATGAGGAATGTGTGGTCCAAAATCAAAAAGGTGAGGGGAATAGTGGGGATCTGCAGTCCTGGAGGGACAGGGGAATCCTGAGGGTAGGAGATTTAGTTGATGATGGAGTTTTTAAAGCCTTTGTGGACATGCGGAAGGAATTTACGTTGGCTAGGACGCAATTCTACGAATACTTGCAGAACCGGCATGCATATGATGCTATGAAAAGGAGAGGAGAGAGGGAATCGGTGGGCCAGGTAGTTAAACTAGATGCTGCTCAGAAACACATTCTTGAGGGCAGTGATAGTCAGGCAATAATTTCTATATTGTATGCTATGCTATTGGATAAGTTTCTGGACCTTCATCCGCTGTCGAGAATGAAAAGGTGGGAGTCGGACTTAGGGGCCATCACAGATGATATGTGGAACGATATATTGGAGGCGGTTCCGTTGGTTTCTCTCAGTGAACAAGGGAAATTATCCCAACTGTTTATTATACATAGGAAGTACAAGACGCCTGTCTTTTTACACTGCATTGGTGTAAGGTCTGATGCCTTTTGTCCTAGATGTAGAGAGGAACCGGCGGATCTGCTCCATATGTTATGGAATTGCAGTACCTTAGGGAAATACTGGATGGATATATTAGAGTTGATTCAGCTTTCCATGGAAGTCAGGGTGAAAAAGATCCTAAAACTTGCATTTTGGGATATTTATCTGATTTAATGACAGATGAATACAGGAAAATAGCATTGGGAAGGTTACTGTATGTGGCCAGGAAGCGTATTGCCTTACATTGGATGCAGTTGATCCCTCCATCCAGGGAAGAATTTATAGTGAGAGTACGTGATGTGCTGATATGTGAAAAAACTGTTTTTCTCAAAAGAGGCTGTCCCCAGAAATTTGATAAATTGTGGAGTCATTGGCTTCGGTCTCAACGCCTTACTTTATAATTGACTTAAAAGATGGCTGTCACTTCAGAGGAGGGTGGGAGGTCGGGAGGGTTATTAAGGTTTGTTGCTTTTTCCTGTATAACTAAAAGTGGTACTTCTTGTAACAAACATACCAAATGGGCCAAGAGTTGTCTATATGTACAAAAAATTACATATTGGTTGTAAAGCCTTTTTGTCATATTTCTGCAAGAAAAACAATCTGATTTAAAAAAAAAAAGAAACATTCCCATATCATGATTTTTGCACCAAAATGCTTTACTGTTTTTACATTGTACTGTGGCTTTAATTCAGTGGTCGGACGTTGTCTGACATACTGTCTGCAGCCACTAGACCAGGCACCCTCAAACTGCGGCCCTCCAGCTGTTGCAAAACTACAACTCCCGGCATGCCCGAACAGCCTACAGGTATCAGCCTACAGCAGGGCATTGTGGGAGTTGTAGTTTTACAACAGCTGGAGGGCCGCAGTTTGAGGATCCAGCACTAGACCCAAAAATAACTATTTGGATTTCATCAGTCCAAAAAAAGGTTGCACCATTTCTCTTTGGGCCAGACAATGTGTTTCTCAGCAGATATTAACCTATTCATTACTTGTATTTTTTTTAACAATGGGACTTTGTGGAGAGTTCTTGCTGGTTACTTGGCTTCACTTATTCATCTTCTGATTGTAGCAGTACTCACTGGTAACTTTAGATCTTTTTTAATCTTTATGAAGGTGATCATTGGCTGAGCCTTTGCCTTTTTGGTTATTTTTCAATCCATTTGAATAGTAGTTCATTGTGTCCTTCCGAGTCTTTCAGGTTTTGGTTGCCACTTCAAGGCATTTTAGATCACTTTAGCTGAGCCTATAAACTGCTGCACTTCTCTATATGTTTTCCCCTCTCCAATCAACTTTTTAATCAAAGTATGTTCTTCATCTAAACAATGTCTGGAACAACCCATTTTTTCCAGTATTTCAGAAGGAAATCTGCTATAACCAACAAGTGCAACATTTGCCACCCTCGTGCTTTAAATAGGGGCCAAAATTTACACCTGTGATTCCCATTTACTCCTCACCCATTTACTCCTCACTGCTATTATTTTGAACTAGCTTGTTTTCTTTTTAAGGGGTTGTTGTGTCACTTCAGTAAATGGCATTTATCATGCAAAGTTAATACTATATTGTGATTGTCCATATTGCCTCCGTTGCTGACAATTCATTTTTCCATCACATTATACACTGCTCATTATACCCTGCTCCACTGCGGCGTGAATACGAGATGGCCTGGACAGTAGCTGCTGCGCATGCATGAGTATGTGCTCTCCCACTGTCTCTGGCGCAGAAAGGCTGGCGCTTTTTCCTTTAGTGTGCAAGCACACCCACCGCAACTGGAAAGTCGCAGTGTATAAAGTGATGAAAAAAATTAATCAAGCCAGCACAGGAAGCGGTCTCTGTTTTCACGTAGTGCACTACTCTTTAGGTCGATGGGGGGGGTCTGACCAGACGCGTTTCGGGGTTGGAGTACCCCTTCTTCAGTGGTCAGATTTTCCATTTTAACCACTTCAGCCCCCCTAGCTTAAACACCCTTAATGACCAGGCCACTTTTTACACTTTTGCACTACACTACTTTCACCGTTTATTGCTCGGTCATGCAACTTACCACCCAAATGAATTTTACCTCCTTTTCTTCTCACTAATAGAGCTTTCATTTGGTGGTATTTCATTGCTGCTGACATTTTTACTTTTTTTGTTATTAATCGAAATTTAACGATTTTTTTGCAAAAAAAAAAGACATTTTTCACTTTCAGCTGTAAAATTTTGCAAAACAAACGACATCCATATATAAATTTTTCGCTAAATTTATTGTTCTACATGTCTTTGATAAAAAAAATGTTTGGGCAAAAAAAATATGGTTTGGGTAAAAGTTATAGCGTTTACAAACTATGGTACAAAAATTTGAATTTCCGCTTTTTGAAGCAGCTCTGACTTTCTGAGCACCTGTCATGTTTCCTGAGGTTCTACAATGCCCAAACAGTACAAACACCCCACAAATGACCCCATTTCGGAAAGTAGACACCCTAAGGTATTCGCTGATGGGCATAGTGAGTTCATCGAACTTTTTATTTTTTGTCACAAGTTAGCGGAAAATGATGATTATTTTTTTTTTTTTCTAACAAAGTCTCATATTCCACTAACTTGCGACAAAAAATAAAAAATTCTAGGAACTCGCCATGCCCCTCACGGAATACCTTGGGGTGTCTTCTTTCCAAAATAGGGTCATATGTGTGAGAAGTAGTTTGCAATCAAAATCTGTAAAAAATGGCCTGCGAAATCCGAAAGGTGCACTTTGGAATGTGTGCCCCTTTGCCCACCTTGGCTGCAAAAAAGTGTCACACATCTGGTATCGCCGTACTCAGGAGAAGTTGGGGAATGTGTTTTGGGGTGTCATTTTACATATACCCATGCTGGGTGAGAGAAATATCTTGGCAAAAGACAACTTTTCCCATTTTTTTATACAAAGTTGGCATTTGACCAAGATATTTATCTCACCCAGCATGGGTATATGTAAAATGACACCCCAAAACACATTCCCCAACTTCTCCTGAGTACGGCGATACCACATGTGTGACACTTTTTTGCAGCCTAGATGCGCAAAGGTGCCCAAATTCCTTTTAGGGGGACATTTTTAGACATTTGGATCCCAGACTTCTTCTCACGCTTTCGGTCCCCTAACATGCCAGGGCAGTATAAGTACCCCACATGTGACCCCATTTTGGAAAGAAGACACCCCAAGGTATTCCGTGAGGGGCATGGCGAGTTCCTAGAATTTTTCTTTTTTTTGGCACAAGTTAGCGGAAATAGATTTTTTTTGTATTTTCTCACAAAGTCTCCCTTTCCGCTAACTTGGGACAAAAATTTCAATCTTTCATGGACTCAATATGCCCTTCACGGAATACCTTGGGGTGTCTTCTTTCCGAAATGGGGTCACATGTGGGGTATTTACACTGCCCTGGCATTTTAGGGCCCTATAGCGTGAGAAGAAGTCTGGAATATAAATGTCTAAAAAAATTTACGCATTTGGATTCCGTGAGGGGTATGGTGAGTTCATGTGAGATTTTATTTTTTGACACAAGTTAGTGGAATATAAGACTTAGTAAGAACAAACAAAAACAAACAAAAAATTTCCGCTAACTTGGGCCCAAAAAAATGTCTGAATGGAGCCTTACAGGGGGTGATCAATGACAGGGGGGTGATCAGGGAGTCTATATGGGGTGATAACACCCCTGTCATTGATCACCCCCCTGTAAGGCTCCATTCAGACGTCCGTATGATTTTTTACGGATCCACGGATACATGGATCGGATCCGCAAAACACATGCGGACCTCTGAATGGAGCCTTACAGGGGGGTGATCAATGACAAGGGGTGATCACGCATATAGACTCCCTGATCACTTCCCTGTCATTGATCACCCCCCTGTCATTGATCACCCCCCTGTAAGGCTCCATTCAGACGTCCGTATGATTTTTACGGATCCACTGATACATGGATCGGATCCGCAAAACACATGCGGACCTCTGAATGGAGCCTTACAGGGGGGTGATCAATGACAGAGGGGTGATCACCCATATAGACTCCCTGATCACCCCCCCTGTAAGGCTCCATTCAGACGTCCGTATGATTTTTACAGATCCACTGATACATGGATCGGATCCGCAAAACACATGCGGACCTCTGAATGGAGCCTTACAGGGGGGTGATCAATGACAGAGGGGTGATCACCCATATAGACTCCCTGATCACCTCTGTCATTGATCACCCCCCTGTAAGGCTCCATTCAGACGTCCGCATGTGTTTTGCGGATCCGATCCATGTATCAGTGGATCCGTAAAAATCATACGGACGTCTGAATGGAGCCTTACAGGGGGGTGATCAATGACAGGGGGGTGATCAATGACAGGGAAGTGATCAGGAAGTCTATATGCGTGATCACCCCCTTGTCATTGATCACCCCCCTGTAAGGCTCCATTCAGAGGTCCGCATGTGTTTTGCGGATCCGATCCATGTATCAGTGGATCTGTAAAAATCATACGGACGTCTGAATGGAGCCTTACAGGGGGGTGATCAATGACGGAGGTGATCAGGGAGTCTATATGGGTGATCACCCCTCTGTCATTGATCACCCCCCTGTAAGGCTCCATTCAGAGGTCCGCATGTGTTTTGCGGATCCGATTCATGTATCCGTGGATCCGTAAAAATCATACGGACCTCTGAATGGAGCCTTACAGGGGGGTGATCAATGACAGGGGGGTGATCAATGACAGGGGGGTGATCAGGGAGTCTATATGGGGTGATCAGGGGTGATCAGTGGTTCATAAAGGGTTAATAAGTGACGGGGGGGGGGGTGTAGTGTAGTGTAGTTTTTTGTGGTACTTTACAGAGCTGCCTGTGTCCTCTGGTGGTCGATCCAAACAAAAGGGACCACCAGAGGACCAGGTAGCAGGTATATTAGACGCTGTTATCAAAATAGCGTCTAATATACCTGTTAGGGGTTAAAAAAATCACATCTCCAGCCTGCCAGCGAGCGATCGCCGCTGGCAGGCTGGAGATCCACTCGCTTACCTTCCATTCCTGTGAGCGCGCGCGTTCACAGGAAATCTCGGCTATCGCGAGATGACGCATGGATGCGTCCAGGAGGAGTAGATCAACCACCTTACGGACGCATCCGTGCGTTAGGCGGTCCGGAGGTGGTTAAAACATAGCTATATTAGCGGGACGCCGCTACATATTAGTTTGGTTCGGCAATTATATAGCCACACTGTGTGCGCTATAAACGAAGTACAAAGTTTCCTGCTGGGGACATGAACTGACAGCTATTTTTTACCTAATCCATTGCTGAATTTGTGATGCTGACCTCCTAAAGGACATTTATTCCAACAAACTGTGACTGACTATCTCTGCCATCTTCCTAGAGCTATTTTAGTTCCATTGTGCCGCTGCGCATTCATACTTAATAATTTAAATATCAAAAGTGCATTTTTTATGAACTAGTATATTTGCTGCTACTTAGGACTATTGGTGATTTTATGCATTGCACCGTTGGATTTGTTTAATTATTTTTTATTTCCACTTATTCATTCACTTGGTTATTATTGTTCCATGTACCCTATAGATACCGGTGTTTTATAGTTTTAAGCAATAAATGTATGGCCGAATATCTTGAGGTTGTGCCCAGTCTTCCACGTATTGTTACTATAAATTGAATAGTGTGTGTGATAAGAAAAATATCGAAAAATAAAATTGGGATGTGACAGTGTGCGGGAGCAAAATGGTGAGTTGTGAGAAATCACACTAATATACATACTGGGTAGTTGAATTATGCATGATACCGCACTATCCGCACTGTATATTGCAGTTATGGAATAAAAACATGGTTGACTATACATTTTAATTTCTTTACTGAATACTCACTAAGAATGATAGTAACCATATATAGTTTTTGTAAACAGAGCTGACACACAGTATAAGTAATGGAAAACCTTTTCTACTTTTAGGTGGCAAAGAAAATTGATCGCCAGCCTAGTCTCTGCTCCCAGCTGTCTGTCATGCAAATGAGAAACAGCATGGCCAGCACAAGCGACAGTGAAGATGGTTTGCATAACTTTCTACGAGGAACATCAACGGCTTCTACTCTGAGTAAGTGCCACAGTAGAACAAAAATCTTCATCTGTCTTCATGTTTGTAACAGATGGCAACTGCCCATTGTAAGGGTTATTAAGCAGCTTGATGGACATAGCTAGGTTCTGAATTGGGTGGAAGCAGATAATGCTATGAATGCTGCTTTGTGACCCATGATGAATACATTTAAAGGACATATACAACATATTCTTATAGAGGGATATAGTAGCATTCTGATTGTGCAGCTGTGGCTAAATGAGCTCTTTTGTGACTACATACAGTGTATTCATGGCAGCATGGCATATGGAACATTTTATGGTTTGTATAATTCTTCAATCTTGAATGGCACTAACCTTCTATATGAGACAAATCCAACAGGAAAGTTCTTTTAGAGGGAAAATAGACCTTTTTTCATATCATTGAGACAAACTTGGCCTTACAGTATATATGCTTAACCCCTTAAGGAGCAGGCCATTTTTCACCTTAAGGACCAGGCAATTTTTTGCAAATCTGACGTGTGTCACTTTATGTGGTGATAACTTTAAAACGCTTTTACTTATCCAGGCCATTCTGAGATTGTTTTCTCGTCACATATTGTACTTCATGACAGTGGTAAAATAGAGTCAAATATTTTTTTTTTTATTTATAAAAAATTTAAAAATTTACCAAAAATTTGGAAAACATAGCACATTTCAACATTTCTATTTCTCTACTTTTATAATAGATAGTAATACCTCCAAAAATAGTTATTACTTTACATTCCCCATATGTCTACTTCATGTTTGGATCATTTTGTGAATGCCATTTTATTTTTTCAGAAAATTTCTAAAACCCACTTTTTCAGGACCAGTTCAGGTCTGAAGTCACTTTGTGACGCTTACATAATAGAAACCACCCAAAAATTACCCCATTTTAGAAACTACACCCCTCAAGGTATTCAAAACGGATTTTTACAAACTTTGTTAACCCTTTAGGTGTTCACTAGAATTAATGGAAAATAGAGATAAAATTTCACTTTTTGGGCAGATTTTCCATTTGAATCCATTTTTTCCAGTTACAAACAAGGGTTAACAGCCAAACAAAACTCGATATTTATGGGCCTGATTCTGTAGTTTACAGAAACACCCCATATGTGGTCATAAACTGCTGTACGGGCACACGGCACGGTGCAGAAGGAAAGGAACGCCATACGGTTTTTGGAAGGCAGATTTTGTTGGACTGTTTTTTTTACACCATGTCCCATTTGAAGCCCCCCTGATGCACCCCTAGAGTAGAAACTCCAAAAAAGTAACCCCATTTTGGAAACTACGGTATAAGGCCTCATGCACACGGACGTTTTTTTTCACGGTCCGCAAAACGGGGTTCCGTTGGTCCGTGATCCGTGACCGTTTTTCCGTCCGTGGGTCTTCCTTGATTTTTGGAGGATCCACGGACATGAAAAAAAAGTCATTTTGGTGTCCGCCTGGCCGTGCGGAGCCAAACGGATCCGTCCTGAATTACAATGCAAGTCAATGGGGACGGATCCGTTTGATGTTGACACAATATGGTGCCATTTCAAACGGATCCGTCCCCATTGACTTTCAATGTAAAGTCTGGAGTTCTGTTATACCATCGGATTGGAGTTTTCTCCAATCCGATGGTATATTTTAACTTGTAGCGTCCCCATCACCATGGGAACGCCTCTATGTTAGAATATACTGTCGGATATGAGCTACATCGTGAAACTCATTTCCGACAGTATATTCTAACACAGAGGCGTTCCCATGGTGATGGAGACGCTTCAGGTTAGAATATACAAAAAAACTGTGTACATGACTGCCCCCTGCTGCCTGGCAGGTGCTGCCAGGCAGCAGGGGGCAGACCCCCCCCCCCCTGTTTTTAACTCATTGGTGGCGCGCGCACACTGGCCCCAATGTATTAAAACAATAGAGGGAGGGAGGGGGGGTTGGGGGGGGGGGCGCGCACACTGGCCCCAATGTATTAAAACAATAGAGGGAGGGAGGGAGGGGGGTGCGCACACTGGCCACCAACGAGTTAACAACAGGGGAGGGGGGGGGCCGCACAATGATATTCAAACTGGGGAGGGGGGGGGGGGGGGGTCTGCCCCCTGCTGCCTGGCAGCCCTGATCTCTTACAGGGGGATATGATGGGGTTAATTGTACTATCATATCCCCCTGTAAGAGATCGGGTGCTGCCAGGCAGCAGGGGGCAGTCTTGTACAAAGTTTGCAGTGTATTCTAACTAGAAGCGTCCCCATCACCATGGGAACGCTTCTGTGTTAGAATATACTGTCGGAAATGAGTTTTCACGAAGTGAAAACTTAGATCAGAAAAAGCTTTTATGCAGACGGATCTTCGGATCCGTCTGTATGAAACTAAAACCTACGGCCACGGATCACGGACACGGATGCCAATCTTGTGTGCATCCGTGTTCTTTCACGGACCCATTGACTTGAATGGGCCCGTGAACCGTTGGCCGTGAAAAAAATAGGACAGGTCATATTTTTTTCACGGCCAGGAAACACGGCTCACGGATGCGGCTGCCAAACGGTGCATTTTCCGATTTTTCCACGGACCCATTGAAAGTCAATGGGTCCGTGAAAAAAAACGGAAAACGGCACAACGGCCACGGATGCACACAACGGTCGTGTGCATGAGGCCTAAGGTGGCAGTTTTGTTAGTACTATTTTGGGGTACATATGATTTTTGGTTGCTCTATATTACACTTTTTGTGAGGCAAGGTAACAAGAATAGCTGTTTGGCACCGTTGTTATTTTTTGTTATTTACAACATTCATCTGACAGGTTAGATTATGTGGTATTTTTATAGAGCAGGTTGTCACGGATGCTACAATACCAAATATGACTACTTTTTTGGTTGTTTGTTTTAGTTTTACATAACAAAGCATTTTGGGGATGAATTACGGTTTGATTGGTACTATTTTGTGGTGCGTATGACTTTTGGATCGCTTGCTATTACACTTTTTGTGATGTAAGGTGACAAAAAATGGCGTTTTTATTATTATTATTTTTACAGTGTTCACCTGAGGGGTTAGGTCATGTGATATTTTTATAGAGCAGGTTCTTACGGACGCGGCGATGCCTAATATGTCATTATGAGTTTTACATAATGATTTCATTTTTTTAAACAAAAAAAATCATGTTTTAGGGTCTCCATAGTCTGAGAGCCATAGTTTTTTTTTCAGTTTTTGGGCGATTATCTTAGGTAGGGTATGATTTTTGCGGGATGAGATGACGGTTTGATTGGCACTATTTTGGGGTGCGTATGACTTTTTGATCGCTTTTTGATCACTTTTTGTGATGTAAGAGACTTTCTTTTTACACAGTTTTTATAATAAAAAAAATTATGGTGTTCAACTGAGGGGTTAGGTCTTGTGATATTTTTATATAGCAGGTTCTTACGGACGTAGTGATACCTAATATGTCTATTTTTTTTATTTACTTAAGTTTTACACAATACCAGCATTTTTTTAACAAAAAAAATATGTTTTAGTGTCTCCATATTCTGAGCCATAGTTTTTTTTATTTTTTGGGCGGTTGGCTTAGGTAGGGGCTCCTTTTTTTGCGGGATGAGGTGACTGTTAGATTGGTACTATTTTGGGGGGGCATACGCCTTTTTGATCACTTGGTGTAGCACTTTTAGTGATGTAAGGTGACAAAAATTGCTTTTTTTTGCACCGTTTTTATTTTTATCTTTTTATGGTATTTATCGGACAGGGTGGATCATGTGATATATTTATAAAGCCGGTCATTACGGAAGCGGTGATACCTAATATGTGTAGGTTGTTTTTTTTCCTGTTTTTTTTTATAAAATAAGGGGAAAGGGTGTTTTTTTTTCTTGTTTTTTTTCTTTATTAATTTTATTACTTTATTAAAAACACTTTTTAAAACTTTTTTTTCTTTACTTTATTTCTGATGTTCACTTTTGGGGGTCTGATCCCCCATGCAATGCATTACAATACATTCTGCACGGCATTGGGCTGCCTTCTGAGACATCGAGTCCCCGCCACAGTAGCGCAGTGACTCGATGCGATCACTCAAACACAAACCCCTTCTATGCCGCGGTCAGAGGCATAGAAGGGTTAGTCTGCAGTGATCGCCGAGACGGGGGGGAGGGGATCACAGAAATTGACCCAGGGTGCCTGCTGATTAATTTCAGCAGGCACCCAGTTCCGATCACCGCCGCGCAGCGGTGATCGGAAATACACAGGGTGTACAGGTACACCCTGTGTCCTTAAGTACCGGGACATTAGGGCGTACCTGTACGCCCGATGTCCTCAAGAGGTTAACCCTTTAAAGGTAATCCAACTATGATGAGCTTTGACACATTTAATTCAAAATTCTGACAGTACCAAAATCTAAATATGGCTACAAACTGGAGCTTGAAGGTTCTGAGCATCAACACTCTACACAAGAGGGTTTCTCTGAAAGTCTAAAAATGAAAATAGAATTAGAGTAATTTGTGCAGTGTCGGACTGGATTGCCTAAGGCCCACTAGTAAAAAAATTGGGGGGGGGGGGGGCCCACAGTAAGGATACATTCAAATATTACCTGCTCACACAGCAGCAAGATGATACCAGATGATTGAATATGGGGGTCCCTGCAGCAGTATTATTTAGATTTAAATGGTCAATCACTGGGGCATACTGTCAAACCCCTAAAGGATCACATTACAAGCTGCCCATAGAGGTCCATAGAGAGGGGAGGATGAGTAAGCTGACATTCATCTCACTTAAGATGGAGAACGTTAGTTACACGGAGGACGTAAAAGAGCTGATAAGTGGAGAAAAAGCCATCTTTCTCTGATTACATGTATTACAAAGTTTCTTATAATTGCCTATACTATTGATTTATGCAAAGATTTGTTAAAAGTTTCTGAAAATTAAGCATAACTTCATATAGTTTATAAACTTCTTACTTCTTTATGAATTATTCAATTTTTATATTGTACTTAGCTACCATATAGTCACATACTTTGGTAAATCTTTAACCATATATTCATATAGTATATAAAGTTCCTACTTCTTTATGAATTATTCAATTTTTATATTGTACTTAGCTACCATATAGTCACATACTTTGATAAATCAAGTAATGTAATCAATTATTTTCTTTTTGTTTACAGGGTTGTTCTTTTAAGTATTGTAATGCCAAGACTAATGTGTGTTAAGTGTTTGCTGACTAAGGAATACTAACCATATGCTTTTACATTAAGGAAATAACCACCAAGAGTTCTATATTTCATATGGAATGGGTCGTGTGACGCATGGTGTTTTCTGTTGATAACTTCATAAATATACGAGAACTACTCACCAGGTACTAATGGGTACATCTTAGAAGAATATTTCTGAGGCTTTTAATCAATGCAGTTACAATACTAGGTCATTGACAGAATAGTACAGATCTAATTCAATCATATTCAAAATACTAAAGTAATTAGTTGTTAAATTAATATGAACAAAAACTGTTATTTTGTGTTTTCAGCATCTTTTATGTATTGTTTAGCAAAATATGATGATGTATGTAACATTATCTTCTAACTTGAAACTTTATTTCTGACTTTTTCACTATTTTCATTGTCTTTTAACAAAGTGTTTTTTATTTCTAACTATTTTTCCACTGTCATTCTCTATTTTATCTTCTAATCCCTAGCTGTCGCAAATGAGCTGTCCACTCACTGGCTGCAAGGAATAGACATGTTTTATTACAATATGCACATTTGAAAATACTTGACTTTTGTATAAGGTTTGCAAAAAGCTAGCACATATAAGGGGTCATTTACTATCAGAAATACACCTGTATTAGGTGTATTTCTGCCGCAGATTGCATTAAAATGCTTATTTGCATCGCAATCTGTGACTTTTGCCCACTCACGGCAGTAAAAAAAAGTGGCTGTGATGGTAAAAGGGATGGGCTGACAGGCCCGTCTCATTCTTCAATTTCTACTGTATGCCTGTTTAGGTGTAGAAATGGTCTACATTTAGACTGGTGCTGGATACTATGAAGTTATGTTCAGGCCGGTACCTCTACAAACTTTAGGCGGATTTACCGGCAGCTATGGGGCTTATTATACTGTATAGGTGGTGGCTAAACACCTACTTGCACCAACCCTCCATTAAAATGCATGTTTAGCTTGGCTGCATGTGCATGTCACTTGACCTTCCCTCCCCAATGGGATCATCTGAACAGTGTTCATGCACGCAGAAAAGGACAATACCATTTTAAATGAACACTGCTTGGGGCTGTGTGGCTGCAAAAGGGAAGTTGCTTCAGAGGGCTATTTCTTAGGCTGTCATTGACCTACAACCACAATTTTGGTCTTGTTTTAACAATGATAATTTAGTATTTTAAACAAGACCAAGATCTTTGAGATCTGTGATCTCAGTCAGCATAGAGGAGAAAAGGCAGTGGGGGAGTGCTGACAGGCTACAGGAGGAGAGAATAAGGGTCCATTCACACATCCGTGTGTGTTTTGCAGATCTGCAAAACACGGACAGCGGCAATGTACGTTCCGCATTTTGCGGACAGCACATTGCCGGCATTAATAGATTATGCCTATTCTTGTCCGCAATTACGGACAAGAATAGGACATGTTCTATTTTTTTCGGGAACAGTATTGCGGACCCGGGAGTGCGGGTCCGCAATTCCGTACCCAGGCAGCACATCATGCTGCCCCATAGAAATGAATGGGTCCGCAATTCCGTTCCGCAAAATGCGGAACGAAATTGCGGATGTGTGAATGGGGCCTAAAAATGTCTTTCCTTGTTTTATCTCCACATAACCCTAGGAGGAGGGTTGCATGGACTCCCGTGCATGCTATCAATCCCCTTTCACCCATCAATCAAAATGTGCAATAGAAAAGTGACATTTTTGGGAGTGTTTTTACAATTTCAATGTTACTATTGGGAAGGGAAGGTGGGGTAAAAGACACCCTATCACTGCATTCTACAGGCAGCATGTTACAAGACAGGAGGAGCTGAGCAGATGGATTTATAGTTTTGTGAGAAAAGATTCAGTAAAACATATAATATATACATTTAAACTCTTCTCTTTCTGAGTTTCAGTTGTACACAAGTGGTGTCATAAAAGGGACAGCTATCCCTGTATACACACACAGAGAATGCTATCAGTCACTTATAACAGCCAAATTGGCCATCTTGAGCTCAGAAAGAGCAGAGACTTAAAACGTTTTTCCGAAAATTAAATACTGGTGATCTATCCTCTGAATATGTCATCATTATCTGATCGGTGCACCTGCCGAAACTGCTGTTTGGGAAGGCACCAGTGCTCCTGTGAGCACCTTGGCCTTCTCCCTGCTCACCATGCTCAGCACTTCCCATTGTATAGTGACTGTGCTTGGTAACGTGCTCAGTCCCATTCACTTCTATGGGGCTGAAGTGCGCCTAGGCTGTGTGACCAATGAATGTGTTGTCACTGGCCTAGGAAAAACTGAGAGAAGGAGGCGGTGTTACTGCAAAGGCTGATGCCTTCTCAAACAGCTGATCGGTGGGGGTCCTGGGTGTTGGACGCCCACCAATCAGCTGATGACTTATCTAGAGGATAGGTCATCAGTATTTATGTCTCGGAAATGTTAAGGACTGTTGGGCAACACTCATGTACCTTACTTAAAAGGCCACCAAAATACTGGGATCTGTTAATAGGAACTAGATATGTGACTGAACTGCTGAAGAGAACAGACTTTACTACCTTTGGTATTCTTTTATTATTCTATGTCAGGAAAGTCTATACATAGCCTGACCTCTTTTAGGGTCCATTCACACGTCCGTAGTGGATTGCGGATCCGCAATACATCCGGCCGGCACCCCCATAGAACTGTCTATTCTTGTCCGCAATTGCGGACAAGAATAGGACATGTTCTATTTTTTTCTGGAACCGCAGTCCGGAAGATGGGGAGCGCGCTCTGGAAATGCGGATGCGGACAGCACACTGTGTGCTGTCCGCATCCATTCCTGCCCCATAGAGAATGAATGGGTCCGGAACGGATGCGGACACATTCACAGACGTGTGAATAGATCCTTATTTTGTGTAATACCTGTTAATTTGAACCTATCACATTGCACATCGTGTCTGTTCTATAGGAAGCACATACAGAGCAAGAGGAGAAGCTTGATATATAGTTATCATATTATATATAGTGGGAAAAGGTTCAGTTTAACTTGTAATTTATACTTTAAAAGATGATGTTTCATGGGTGTTTTATTCAAACCAAATACTTTATATAATAGTCCACCTGCTGCAGATGATCCAGCTGATTTCTGATAGACCCCTCTGTTGTGCCGTTATGCCCCTCTTTGTTTTCTGGTGCCCCATATGTAAATGACTACTATTGGTACAGGGAGGAAGAGACCTCAGCTCTCCTCAGTGGGTGTCTCCTTCTCCCTGGCTGTGATGTTGTCCACTTGCAGCTGACCACTCCACAGCCAGGGAGAACATGTGCTATTCTCATGAGATTTGGTAAATGTTATGTAAGCATGTACATCAAGTACTATATTCACTTACATAACCTGTTCTCCCTGGCTGTGGAGCTGTCCGCTGCGTTTGGACAGCCAAGGAGGAGGAGACGCCCACTGAGCTGAGCCGAGATCTCTTCCTCCCTGTAAGGCCTCATGCACAAGACCGTTCCGTTTTTTGCAGTCCGCAAATTGCGGATCCGCAAAACATGGAAGCCGCCCGTGTGCCTTCTGCAATTTGCGGAACGGAACAGGCAGCCCATTGTAGAAATGCTTATTCTTGTCTGCAAAACGTACAAGAATAGGACATGTTATATTTTTTTTGCGGACCACTGAACGGAGCAATGGATACAGACAGCACACGGAGTGCTGTCTGCATCTTTTGCGGCCCCATTGAAGTGAATGGGTCAGTTTGCGGCTCGGATGCGGACCAGAACAATGATCGTGTGCATGAGGCCTAACAATGATAATTTACATATTGGGTGCCAAAAAACAAAGAAGGGCATAGTGGCACTACAAAGGGGTCTAGCAGAAAAGAAAGCTGTAGCATCTGGTGTTCGGTTTCTCTATGGAAATGAGTCCATTGGGGGGTCCTACTCAGTGATTGACAGCTATGTCTGCATGCACACTAATAGAGGGAAGGCTGCCTATGGACCATCCATTAGATTCCTAAGCCTAGAAATAGCAGGGATTTCAATGAAATTCAAGTTGTATTCAGCTTTTTCTTCTCTATAATATGCTACCTGCAGATCAGACACCACGTTCAGTGTGACAGGTTCCCTTAAATATTATCTAGTGTAGGTCATTGACTAGACCTGCATTATGTATATTAATTCTTTATTGATAGGTGTTTTTGAATGATGCCTCATTTCTTGTTATTTCTTTTAGTAATTACACCTCAAAATGTACTCAAATGACTTGTTAATACCAACAGACCTGCACCTACCATGTACACTTAAAATCACTGTAATGACTTTTTTTTTCATAAGATGCCAGTATGTTTAGTCTGGATTTATTTGGGACAACATGGTTATTGAATTTGAAATATATATGGAGATGCAGGCTCTATTTGCTTGTGATGGCTTGTTTTTAAAATGTGATTAATAATGGCTTTAATTTTGTCACATTTCTAATGATGCATTTTTGCTATATTTTACTAAAGACAAATGCTTATTAATCTGTGTCTGAGAATATACAATAATTAAAACATGTGAGTTACATAGCTTACAGAGACATGTCTTGGTCAGTGGAGACTACCAGGGATGATTTGACAGCATTACATATTAACAGCTCTTAGAGATCTGCACATCAGCCAAGAGTCATTACAAAAGAAAGGAACTCCAGCTTTCGCAGACTCAACACGGTTGCCATGTTTTTGAGTAGAAACCATGTGACACTACATTTCCCTTGAGGGGAAAATAAATGGCAACATGGAGGTTTTCCAGTGAATTAACATGATACAGAGAAGCTAGAACCAAGGTGAACAGGTGATCTCTAGTGTGACTGGATTCTTAAAAGGGCAGCATAAAGTAGTGACAGACACTCTGATATCAGCAATTAGTCACTCATATGCTAGTATGAACTGGTTTCCAAGAACTTAAAGTGTAATCTCTGCAGCATGTGCTGGAGAAGAGTTACAAGATGCATGTGAAGAGTCAGAGTTATTCATGAGCTCCCACTACCCCCACTAATGGTTGATTTACAGAGGACTCCATAAAATCTCGCTTTCCTAAAACTTGTAGAAAACGATAGAATTGCGCTGAAAATGTATTTGGTCAAATTTGTAACGAACCTGTAGTTTAAGTAGTATAACGTCTTATATTTTTCCGCAAATAACGCTGCTTCAAGTTTATTCAAATGTGTACAGAGAAACCTCTCAAAAAGGGTAGTTCTGTGAGGAGTCCACACTGAGGGTCAGATTGGGAACTTAAAGTGGCCCTAGAAGAAACAAAAGTGTCTCCAACTTATAGGTGGTTCTAAATTTGTAGCAGATGGGCCAACACAAGTAGTCGGGCTCAGCCAACTGTCAGCCATAGTCACATGGTGTTATGTGGGGCCAGTGCAAACAGAAAATGGAATACACCTTTAAGAAAATAGGACATATCTCCCGACCCTTATATACATCTGTGGACAGTTACTAACAGAATCATGTTCAGATATAACCCTTAAATGTGTTGTCCCATTACAGCAACTTATCCCTTACCCAAAGAAGAGGGTGTCTGATCGTCTTGGATATGATCACTGGGCCTCCACCGATCACAAAAATGAGGGTCGTGTTTGAATATAGCGGCGGACATGTATGCCCCCCGCAACTCCATTCAACTCTGTGAGGCTGCCAGAGATAGCTGAGCATTTATGTCCTATTTTGTGGATAAACTGCTGTAATGGGGTAATCACTTTAACTGTGTACATATGGGACTAGGATTGAGGCTCAACTGGAAAAAAATACTGTGTCATTTTTTTCTGCATTAATAAAAGGAGCTTGCAGAATAAATCACAATTAAAGGTATATTGGTTTAGCCATAAGGGATAGTGTATAATCTGCACATGTGCAACTGTAATCTTTAAAGGAGAAATATCTATTTCTTACCTCCTATAGCTACTAAAATGTGCAGTACTCACTCAGGGGCATTGGGAAAGTAATCCTAAACTTTCTTGCACAAGTTTCATAGATGCAGATCTTGAGGTGTTAATCCATAATGACCATATCTGATAAATTTTCTCGATTGTATCCCTATATCTTTGGTCGTTTTCTTGCAGCATTTTATGATATTGCTTTGTGCATTAAGTGTCATGGCAGGCATATGTTGACCACCTCTAAATGTCCTGCATTCCTATTTATTAAGTTGGCTGCCACGGTGTAGGAGAAAATAATCCTAAACAGCAGGGTATTGTAGCGTGTGTCACAGTGCAGTTTGCTGTGATAATCAGTGATTACACAGTAGGAGGGAGGGACTGTATGCATCAGGAGAAGAATGCCTACTGAGCTCTAATTATGAATTTTTCTGAGGCATCGTCATGAAAAGATAGAGGTCTGAGCAATCTAAAAAATCTAAATTGCAAAAAACAAAAAGGAAATGTGGTTAAAGTGCAAAATCTGAACCTTTACTATAAAACCAAATTGTCTTGGTCCTGAAAGAATTAAAGGGCTTGTCCAAGTGTTTAATACGGGCAAACTATCCTCAGGATGTGTCATCAGTATCTGACTTTTGGGGTCCAACTCACAGCACCCCTGTTGAGCTGCCATTTGAAGAGACAGTGGCGCTCTGTGATTGCCGCAGCTTCTTTTAATGACAGTGACGTCATGTTGACGGTCACATGACTTAGGTGCAGCTCTGTCTGTTTAAGTGAATGGAGCTAAGCTGCTATCCAATGGATGGTGCAGTGCTTTTTAAGCTGCGCGGAGGCCATAGTGCTCACCAGCGCATGGCTGCCTCTTCAAACAGCTGATCGGTGGGGTTGCCAAGTGTTGGACCCCCACAACCACATACTGATGACCTAGGATTGATGCTGCATAGATGCTCCTCTATCTGGCAGTTGGCTAACACTCTTACAACTCTTAACACTCTCACCCCACCCCCAAATTCTCCTGTTGGCTGTCACTCTAGAGATCCATGGACATCTTTAGACGCACAGTTCATTCAGCTGAGTGATTAGGTCTGAACAGAGACTGTCATAAGGTACTGATTTCCTGTAAAGATTCCTAGGCTTCCTAAACTTGAACAGCAGTCATTGTAAAGGCACCTCCCATATGAAGACCTCCATGGATCTCTAGAATGGTGGAGACCAAGTAAGTATACATTTTAGGGTGGGTTATGGACCTAACACCTTTGTACAGAAGTGACAAAGTAGGGTTTTTTCTACATTATCACTTTAAGTTTGCTGTGAAGCTTTAGAATTCAAATCTGACTGACTCTGAAAACGCTATTTGCCTAAAGGGACTTTGTGCACTTTTTATTAAGTTGTCTAGATTATTGTAATGTCTAGTAATATGTGGCAAGCATTGCAGACTATTTGAAAAGTCCATTTATCATTACTTTTCATGTTCTTTTGGAGGTTAACTTTTCCTCATTTTATTACCATATTGGCTCATTATAGAACGTGCTTCTGAACATTTATTATATGCACAGTTGCTTTTTCTTTCCCTACATTTAGTTAATGTAGTACAAAAAATGCATTCACTTCACAAATTACATTTTAATAACTTACAGCATCACCATCAAGGCCGGCGTCAGCATCTGGCATACCCAGAGGCCCACTGCACAGCTGATTATAATTTTGAAGCACTAGAAGCAGGGCAGTGGCGTGCTAAGGGGTGGGGGGTTCGCCTCAGGTGCCGGCTCTCGGGGTGCCAGAACACAGAAGCAATGAGCGCTTCCATCAATACAGATGGAAGTGCTCATTGCTGGAGCACAGGGAGCTGGGTCCTGTCACTCACTGCTCAGCTCCCCGCGCTCCTCCCTGCTCCACCATTCAGCCTGCAGGCAGAGATCGCGCTGCCGGCCTGTGTGAGCGAAGCCTGCAGCCTGAAAATCTGTAGAAGCTCCGCCCACACCGTTCTGCAGCGCGATCTGTGCCTGCAGGGAAGAGAGGACTGTGAGCTTCAGGAACAGGACAAGGTGAGTAGTTACTGTGTTTTTTTTTTTTATACAGAGGGGGCACAGAGGACTTTATTACTATGGAGGGGGCACAGAGGACTTTATTACTATGGAGGGGGCACAGAGGACTTTATTACTATGGAGGGGGCACAGAGGTGTTTATTACTATGGAGCGGGCACAGAAAGCATTTCTACTATGGAGGGGGCACAGAGAGCATTACTAGTGTGAAGGGGGCACAATGGGCATTTCAACTATGGAGGGGGCCCAGAGCCAGAGGGCATTATTACAATGAAGGGGGCACATTGGGCATTATTACTGAAAAGGGGGCACATTGGGGATTTCTACTATGGAGGGGGCACAATGGGCACTACTACTATGAAGGAGGCACAATGGGCATTATTACTGTGAAGGGGGCACAGAGGGCATTACTACTATTAAGGGGCACAATGGGCATTATTACTATGAAGGGGGCACAGTGGGCATTATTACTATAAAGGGGACACAATGGGGATTATTACTATGAAGGGGCACAATGTGGGATTATTACTATGAAGGGGGCACAATGGGGATTATGACTGTGAATGAGGCACAGATAGGGCATTACAACTGTGAAAGGGGCACAGAGAGGGCATAACTACTGTGAGGGGGCACACATCTGTACAAAACTACTGTGAAGGTTGTACAATGAGGGCAATACTACTGTGAGGGGGTACAGTTTCTTTAAAAATATTGGGTAAGGGGTGCCAGAGAAAGGACCCACCCTGGGTGCCAAACACCCTAGGCACGCCACTGAAGCAGGTAACTATTTGCTGCCAGCGCTCCACAGCAGCAGCAGCACGATGTCCCCACGATATCGTTCTGCTGATCTGTGTAGGAGGAGGAGTGGGGCAGGCTGGGAATCAGCCTCTGCTCCTCCTACACAGCAGTGCGATGTGTCACAGTATCCTGCTGCTGCTGATGGGGAGCGCAGATCATGGGAGGAACCAGGTGAATGAGGCGAGGAGTATTTATTGTTTGTTTTTTCAATTCCTCTGAAGGGGCACATCTGGGCATAACCAATGTGAGGGGGGCACTGGGCACATATCTTGGCATATCCACCGTAAGAGGGCACATATCTTGGCATATCTACTGTGAAGGGGGCACACATCTTGGCATATCAACAGTGAGGAGGCACATACTTGGGGATATCTACTGTGAGGGGGCACATATCTTGGCATATCTACTGTGAGGGGGCACATATATGTGAGTAAACCTGAGGGACTGAAACACTGGGTAGAAAATAAAATTAGGCACATAAGGACTGATTCACATATATCTGCTCTGTAGCATGCTCTGTGTAAGGTATTTAATCTATAATACATGCAGTTTCATTGCTGTAAGCGCCGTACAAATGCCACAAGGGGGCCCACTGAGACTTTATCGCCCAAGGGCCACATGAAACTGGAGCCGGCCCTGATGACCATACAAAAATAATAATAACGTGTGAATGTTTGTGTAAAGGAATTTCAGAAGGAGGCTCATCTAGAGGTGTGTCCAAAAAGAGCAGTCTTTTATCTAGCATAGAATTCCAAACTCAGCATAAACATAATACATGCCAAAATGTGTCAAAAAAGTAATGTGTTGTGTTTGACCATCTTGACAGACCAATCCCCCTGCATGAGAGGTTCTACCAAGATGAAGCCAATTGAAGAAAGCATTGAGGAAGATGTGTTTGAGTCAGCATATCCACTTGCAACTAAAGTCCAAAGGCTGCCATAAACACAGATGTGACCAAAGTACTTACAAAGAAAATGTTGCTTGGAGACTAAATAATCACAAAAACTCTGAAATTATCAGTTTTTTTTTTCATATATTACAAATAGTTTCTTTACATTCTCACATATGCAAGATTTGTCATTTTGTACACAGTTCACTATTTGATTTTAATGTCCCTAAGTGTTTGCTTCATTGTTAATAAAAAAAATCTACAATGTCAACAAGATTGAGAAAAGCACAATTTACATGGAATTTGCATTACTTTTGACACCAAAGAGAATTCCATACAGTATATCCTTTCTATATGGTATGTGTTTTCAGATTTACATATGTGAGCCTCCATCCAAGAATCAATTATACGTTTTGGAAAACCACCAATATTGTAATGAAATACAAATAAAGTGGGGCCTCAAGTTGCAAAGATCTCAGGTTACAATATTGTCAACATACAATAGTCTCTCCTGGGCGATCTTAACTTGAAACCACATTCAACCTAGGCGCTGCTCAACTGAGGCAGGTGTGATTGACTGGAAGATTCAACCTATCAGCATAGCTGTTTCACTGGTGAAACACCTGTATTACTGAGGTGTATGCACGGATTGGCTGTGTAGTAATTCCTCCCTACAGAACAGTACTATACTACATGTCTGGCACTGCCTGCTACAGTATCTATCTGTGCCAGGATAAGCTGCTCCTCTGGACACCAGGTGGGGGTAGCTCCATTTTATTTTCTGGCACACTGAAATGAATGTCCTTTTCTCAGAATAGATATTTATTTACAGAGTCCAGCATCTATGCCTGACTTTTATATACACTGCCTGTCCCCCCAAAAAGTCGCCAGCAAAAAAAAAAAAAAAAAAGATTCTCAATGGGGTTAAGGTCTGGACTCTGTGGTGGCCAATCCATGTGTGAAAATGATGTCTCATGCTCCCTGAACCACTCTTTCACAAATTGTGCCCGATGAATCCTGGCATTGTCATCTTGGAATATGCCCGTGCCATCAGAGAAGAAACAATCCATTGATGGAATAACCTGGTCATTAAGTATGTTCAGGAAATCAGCTGACCTCATTCTTGGAGCACATACTGTTGCTGAACCTAGACCTGACCAACTGCAGCAACCCCAGATCATAGCACTGCCCCCACAGGCTTGTACAGTAGGCACTAGGCATGATGGGTGCATCACTTCATCTGCCTCTCTTCTTACTGATGCGCCCATCACTCTGGAACAGGGTAAATCTGGACTCATCAGACCACATGACCTTCTTCCATTGCTCCAGAGTCCAATCTTTATGCTCCATAGCAAATTGAAGCCTTTTTTTCTGGTTTGCCTCACTGATTAGTGGTTTTCTTACGGCTACACAGCTGTTCAGTCCCAATCCCTTGAGTTCCCTTCGCATTGTGCGTGTGGAAATGCTCTTACTTTCACTATTAAACATAGCCCTGAGTTCTACTGTTGTTTTTCTTCGATTTGATTACACCAAACGTTTAAGTGATCGCCGATCACAATCATTCAGGATTTTTTTTCCCGCCACATTTCTTCCTCGAATACGATGGGTCCCCACTATCCTTCCAGTTTTTAATAATGCGTTGGACAGTTCTTAACCCAATTTTAGTAGTTTCTGCAATCTCCTTAGATGTTTTCTCTGCTTGATGCATGCCAATGATTTGACCCTTCTCAAACAGACTAACATCTTTTCCACGACCACAAAATGTGTCTTTTGACACGGTTGTTTAAGACATGAGAAGCAACTCATTGCACCAGTTGGGGGTTTAATAACTTGTTGCCAGCTGAAAGATAATTGCCCATGCAGTAATTATCCAATAGGAGGCTCATATCTGTTTGCTTAGTTAAATCCAGGTGGCGACTTTTTTTTTTGGACAGGCAGTGTATAAGCACTTGCTTCATCAGTGTTAATAAACCACATATTTTTCTTTCATTCTTTTATTTTCAGGTGTTAGAACCAATTACCTGTTTTTCATAGAGTTCTCAAGTTACAGTATTTTCAGTTTATAGTAGTCATCCCCGAACAAATTATTAGTTAGACTTGGAGGACTACTGTATTTTGATGTAACAAATGTCGATTTTTTTTCCTCCTGGTAGAAGCATATTTTCATATCGAGAGAACAGATCATTTGATGTTGTAAAAGTATGCAATTCTCAAGGATTAACATTTCATATCAGCATTATTTTACTGCAATATACATTCTAATGTCATATTTTATTAAAAATAATTTGAAAGATTTTTCAAAGATCTGGTGTTTGGTCTCAGAGACATAAGGACCATATTTTACATGGTATCATGATAGGCTTTACCACATAGACTGTAACCACAGTATTGTACAATTTAAATTATGGTCTATGCCGCTGGTGCTTGTAAACTGCTGGTGTTGGTAAACTGATGGTACTGTGTAAACATTAAAAAAGCAGTACTACTGTATATTGATCCCCCACCAATCCTGCAGAGACACTGTCCGATCCCCAACGTTCCCTGCTTCCTGGTCCAGTGATCATGTTACAAAACGGGGGCGTGTGACTGCTGCAGTCAATAACCAGCTGTACTAGGTCTCATGCTACTGTGGTTGAACTAGAAACCAGAGAGTGGTGGGGACCAAACAGCAAATGTACAGAAGCAACAAGAAACCAAGACGTGAGTACAACTTTTTAATTCTTTAACAGCACCCTCAGCAGTTTAGACCATAATATTTTCTGCCAAACATCAACATCATTAATGTACAAGATATTTCTGAGAATGAAAATAAGTAGAACACACACATGTTGTGATATTGAGCCAACAAGTTATGCTGGATGATTTATAGGATCCTAAGGATAGGCAATCAGTATATGAGTGGTGGGGTTCTGTTCCCCAAAACCCACACTGATCAGCAGAATGCAGGAGCTTCTTGTGCTTTACACAGAAGTATCCGTTCAGGTGTGGCTTTGTCTGGTAAGGGGGCTTAGGCATAGCCATATGTCTATTATTGTAGTTTTAGGTACTGCAGTGAAGGTACGGAGTGGCACCATCTTGATTCTGCTGATCGGTGTCATGGATGAAAATTCCACCACTCATATATTGATGCCTGGAAACCCCCTTCTAAGCCAGTAGGCCTGCAGAATTGTGAATGTAGCTCTAGGCTATTATGCAGACTGTAACTTAGGATCAATACAAGATACATAATGAAACATATTTGCTCAACATTTATGTAGGTTCATTTTATGTAAGTTGTAAAATGGTTGTCAAAGATGAACAGTTTACATGTTTCATGCAAGTGCTGTTTAGCCAGATGAGAGTTAGAATTTATTGGAATGACGCTTTTAAGACTGCATTTATCACACGTCAAATATTACATCCAGTGTTACCAGTTTTTCTATTTATATAAATTACTTTTTCATTGTTAAGTTGATTTTTTAAAATTTTTAGTTAATGATTCTTTGCATTAATAGGATTTTTACGCACTCATTATACCTTCCTGTATTTTTACATGCTTACTTATAACCACAACCTATCAGTGGGTCTTTCTTTTAATACCAAACTAAAACCAGAATATTCACTTTATACATTCATATAAATATTGGGACATCGAAACAATTCTAACATTTGTGGCTCTATACACCACCACAATGTATTAGAAATGAAACAAACAAGATGTTCTTTAACTGCAGACTGTCAGCTTTAATTTGAGGGTATTTACATCCAAATCAGGTGAACGGTGTAGGAATTACAACAGTTTGCATATGTGCCTCCCACTTGTTAAGGGACCAAAAGTAAATGGGACAGAATAATAATCATAAATCAAACTTTCACTTTTTAATACTTGGTTGCAAATCCTTTGCAGTCAATTACAGCCTGAAGTCTGGAACGCATAGACATCACCAGACGCTGGGTTTCATCCCTGGTGATGCTCTGCCAGGCCTCTACTGCAACTGTCTTCAGTTCTTGCTTGTTCTTGGGGCATTTTCCCTTCAGTTTTGTCTTCAGCAAGTGAAATGCATACTCCATCGGATTCAGGTTAGGTGATTGACTTGGCCATTGCATAACATTCCACTTCTTTCCCTTAAAAAACTCTGGTTGCTTTTGCAGTATGCTTTGGGTCATTGGCCATCTGCACTGTGAAGCGCCATCCAATGAGTTCTAAGCATTCGGCTGAATATGAGCAGATAATATTGCCCGAAACACTTCAGAATTCATCCTGCTGCCTTTGTCAGCAGGCACATCATTAATAAATACAAGAGAACCAGTTCCATTGGCAGTCATACATGCCCACGCCATGACACTACCAGCACCATGCTTCACTGATGAGGTGGTATGCTTAGGATCATGAGCAGTTCCTTTTCTTCTCCATACTCTTCTCTTCCCATCACTCTGGTACAAGTTGATCTTGGTCTCATCTGTCCATAGGATGTTATTCCAGAACTGTGAAGGCTTTTTAAGATGTTGTTTGGCAAACTCTAATCTGGCCTTCCTGTTTTTGAGGCTCCCCAATGGTTTACATCTTGTGGTGAACCCTCTGTATTCACTCTGGTAAAGTCTTCTCTTGATTGTTGACTTTGATACACATACACCTACCTCCTGGAGAGTGTTCTTGATCTGGCCAACTGTTGTGAAGGGTGTTTTCTTCACCAGGGAAAGAATTCTTCGGTCATCCACCACAGTTGTTTTCTGTGGTCTTCCGGGTCTTTTGGTGTTGCTGAGCTCACCGGTGCGTTCCTTCTTTTTAAGAATGTTCCAAACAGTTGTTTTGCCCACGCCTAATGTTTTTGCTATCTCTCTGATGGGTTTGTTTTGTTTTTTCAGCCTAATGATGGCTCGCTTTACTGATAGTGACAGCTCTTTGGATCTCATCTTGAGAGTTGACAGCAACAGATTCCAAATGCAAATAGCACACTTGAAATGAACTCTGGACCTTTTATCTTCTCATTGTAATTGGGATAATGAGGGAATAACACACACCTGGCCATGGAGCAGCTGAAAAGCCAATTGTCCCATTACTTTTGGTTACTTAACTAGTGGGAGGCACATATGCAAACTGTTGTAATTCCTACACCGTTTACCTGATCTGGATGTAAATAACCTCAAATTAAAGCTGACAGTCTGCAGTTAAAGCGCATCTTGTTTGTTTCATTTCAAATCCATAGTGGTGGTGTATAGAGCCAAAAATGTTACAATTGTGTCGATGTCCCAATATTTATGGACCTGACTGTTAACTGTATCCAAGGGAAAAAGAACAAACGTCAAACCTTTCTTGTCTCCCATTGTACTAGAAGGCCTCATGCACACGACTGTAGCCGGTTCTGCTCTCCGCAAAGAGTGGATACGCAAAACACGAATACTGGCCGAGTGCGTTCAGCATTCTGGCCCATAACTGAACAGGACATGTTCTATATTTTTGCAATGCCACGGAAGAGACATACGGATGAGGACAGCAGAGAGGTGTGCTGTCCACATCTTTTGTGGCTCCATTGAGGTAAATGGGTCCGCATCAGACCTACAAAAAATGTAGATCGGGTGCGAACAAAAAATACGTTTGTGTTCATGAGCCCTAATGCAGCTTGTCAACCAATGAAACTTTCTCCTAAGTTATAAAACACTCCAAAGAAACCTCTGACTCACAGATAACAGTGATCTTCTGGTGTTATGTTGTGCAAGGAACTGATTTGACTCTTCACATTACAAGGCTGTCACTGAAATAATTTATCATATGGGAAATAAATATCAATAATGTACAATCATTTTAAAAGAATTGGGGAGATGCTTCCAGCTTTGCTGCTATAATCCTTCCCACTGAGTTGTGGCTGCAGCAATGATATGCTGTTATACTGCACACACCTACATCAGGCAATCACTGGCTTGGTGGTTTTATGGCTTATACCACTGAGGATATTAAATAAGTTATTTTTGGGGGGATGATAACTATTGTTAAAAATGTTATGGTTCTTAGAATGGCAACACAAAAAATGTTGTGCAAACCTTGTGCTATAAAAATGTAGTATCACTGTAATCATACTGTCCTACAAAAATAATAATAACATGTTTCTGATGTCAGGGGATCAACCATTTCCCTTCTCCTCTTCACTATCCTGTTTCTGGTTGTAAGACAACTGGCTGCAATAGGCAACTACCCACTGCTCTATCAACAGGAGACAAAATATATTATACCCAACCTTTTTGGTTAGGCTCAGCTCTCTCCTTTGTCTGCCAGCCAAAAATAGATGAGCATCAAAACCTATGTTCATTGCATGATTTTAACATAATGTTATGGATTATTTGTTTCAGGAACACGGAGAAAATGTTGGAGATGAATAAAAACTCTTAATTTCATCATTCATTTGGTTTAGCATTTCTTTTATTTCTGTATATATTCAAAAGTAAGGAGAATGTGAAGGTGTTGTCATTATCTGTCAGTTAAAATCAGATTGTGGACAGAAGTTCACATATAGTAAAAATCACTCTGCACTCCCCAATCACAGTTAGTAAGTTAAAGCTATTTGTTTTTGCTATGTTTTTGGTCTTACAACCTTCATCAGACCATTGGACTGTCCGTCAACCACACCATGCCAGCGCTGGAAGATATACCAATCACTGCTGCATTCCAGGTGCATATTTCTGAGACAGAGCAGTTTCTAGAATACTCCCTAACACTAATGTGCTGTGGCTAAAGGACAGCCCGGCGGTCTGATGAAGGTTGTATAACCGAAAACGTTCACCTTTTTTTTTATTGATTTGAACATCAATGAATAAAAAGAAGAAAACCTTAAATGTGATTGAGAGTGCAGTGTTTTTTTTATTTTTACTAAAGAATAACTCTGATACACTTATAAGAATCTATTTTTAAACCAGCAGACATTACTGCCAACATTCCTTATTTTGGCCACTAGATAGCAGCACTTTTTTCTTAATATACTCAATATACTCTCTTTCAGTCTACCCAAATATATATATATATGTTTCAAAGTGGATTGGATATTGTTTTATTTTGTATTTAAATTATACATGAATGGAGCAAGGAAAAAACACTATTTTCATTATTGTTTAAATCTATATTTACCTAAAAAATGAATCCCCTAATTCACTGGTGTATAGCGATATCAAATATGTGTACATTGTGTAAGGCATGATACCATCTCTATGAGAATAAAGCCTCCATTTTTGTTTCTTATGAGTGCCCTCTCCAGGAGTTGTAAAGACAATTATAGTTCCATTTTCTTTTGCTGTCACATATAGGATTTGTTTGTCATGACATCCTAGATCAGCTGTGCTGTGCACAGGAGCAAGAAATGCCATCAAACAGCAGACAAAATAGTGAAGACTGCTCCATAAGCGTATTAACTTAAGTGATACAGGAAGGGGTTACTTAAAATTAATTACTTTTCGTCAAATATAAGTATATGCTATATGAAAGGTTCCCTCCCGCCTCCAATCTCACTCTGCCAGGACACATGTGAACAATATTTTACAGCACTTACCCTAGAAAACTGTTGCTACAGCAATTTTTTCCTTTGAGCGCCAAAATTGTTTGTAATGGTGATCACAGGCTCTGTACCAATCAAGTCCCGATGATGCCTCTAAAACCAAAAGATTTTAGTAGGATTGGAATCTAGGTGTTGAGGTCGTTGTGGGGCACATCATTTAGCACCAGAAGGAAAGTAAATATGCTGTCACCAACTTGTCTGTCCGAGCTCCAGCGCTGCAGTCTGGGGCTCGTACACTGCAGCGAAGTGCCAGACGTGCTATCATGCCAAGCCCCTTGGTGACTCGGCGTTTAGGTCACACCACTGTCATGATGTTTAGGCCATGCCCCTCCTGGCGCTGTATAGGCCATGCCCCCTCTCGAGGGCCCACTTTGGCCACGCCCCCTTACATCACACATGAACTATGTCCCCCGGTGTTGTCAGCGCTCAGGTAATTAGCTCCCTATTTAAGGATGCAACTGGAAATCACATTTGCCAGTTATAGGTTTTCCTTGCTGTTTTCTTCTGCTACCTAAGTGTATTGAACTGTTGCTCTTGGATTTGATCTTGGCTATACCTTGACCTCTCTCTCTGCTTAGCGATTCTGTACCTTCTTCCTGTCCGGTATTGACCCTTGGCTTATTATTGCTCCCTTCTTCCACTTTGTGATTCTGTTGGTATCAATCTCCTGGTTTGACTGTTTCTGTCCTGTGTGTGAACAGGATTGTATCTCTGCACTTATCAGTATAGAGAACGTCAACCATTTGTAGACTTGTCGCCTAGGACTTATTCTGCAAGTAGGCAGGGTCAGTGGGCTGGGTACAAGTTAGGGCTCATTGTGTGTGTACGTGTCACTTTTGCAACAAAAAAAAAGGAATGAAGTCTGGATGTATATATCAAGTGAGTGGTCCTAAAGTAGTTAATTTCATGAATATGAACATGGAACTACAAGATGAATGACTCCAGAATGTTTAGGACCTCAGGAGCTGAGTCTGTGACAGCTGTGTTACACAGTTGACACTGGCAGGCAGTGAAAACTCAGATACTGTGGTCAATAGCGACCGTGGCATCTGAGCGGTCAAAGGGGGACCGGCAAACAAATTGTGGGGATTATCGGATCTCATGGCAGCCAGGGGCCTTACACAATGAATGACATAACTGAAAAAAAATGCCCAAATATTTATTTATTTTTGTCACTTCGCCCTCTGAAAAATAATGTAATAAAAAGTAATAAAAAAGTTATATGTTCTCGAAAATGGGGTGATAAAAATTAGAGCTTTCCCTGTAAAACAAAATCCCTCAAACAGCTCTGTAGATCATAATATAAAAAGTGATGGGTGTTAAAATATGATGACACAAAGCAAAAAAAAAAAATTATGTATAAAGCAAAATAAAAACTTTTAAAATTTTGGTATCACTGTATTTGTTCTGACATATCAGTTTTAGTGCACACAGTAAAAATAAAAAACAATGGCAGAATTGCATTTTGACAGTTTCACAATCTAATTTGGTAAATAAATTGGTACCCTTAAAAGTACACCTTGTCTTGAACAGAACAGAAAACTAAAAATGTTATGGCACTGAGAGGAAACAGGTGAAAATTGCTTATGGTGCCTAGGAGTTAATTGGACACCTAAATACGTATTATTTTTATACCAGCAATATGCTATTGATTTTTTTGTTTTTTTGCTAATAGTTGTTTTGGCTAGGGTCAATTTTTCTTGTAAACCAAATTCCACTGTCATAGAGGATGGCAGTTATGCATGTTTGATATACTGTTGTACACAAAAGTGCTGGCAAATGTCCATGCTTTCTGCTAAACCTGTGTTCCTCTGCTATTTATAGCAAGTGGCGAAGGCAGATCTCCAAGACAGCTGACATTGCTGTATTCATAAAAGTGGTATAAAATTAGCAATTCTCATTCGAGAACTAAAGTGAAATTTCATAGAAAGTGCAACCTCCAAAGCTCCGCTGGGAGATATCCTTGTTATTGTGAAACTGTAAAAGTAAGAATATATCTTTCCATAATACTTCATGAATTTGTAACCTCTACTTACTGTATCCCCAGGACATATTGCTTGTACTGTGCCACAGGGAAATCAGAGCTGAATAGATACACCTTGTTGAGGAACATAGGGGACAATGTACAGTACTTTTTTGTACAGCTGGAGATCAGGTGGGCAAATAGTTTGCGGCTGAAAACGTAATAAATATATAGTTTCTCTTAAAAAGCTGATACTTAGAATTTAAAGAGAATTGAGAATTAATTTAGCAGAGAGCAGGGAGTCAGGGCCCGTGCATTTGGGGGACATGTTTTAGTCATGGATAACCTCTTAACAGTCATGTTAAAATTGGAAAAACTCTCCCAAAAAGTCACCTTTTTAATTGATTTTTAATGTGTCTGCAGTAAATCATGTTGGCACACAACTCAGAGGACATTATTACATTTTTACCCCTCAGTAATTAATTTTAGCTTTAAGAACCAATAATATTTTCCACAGTTGTGTTCTAGCAGTCATAACTTTTTTCTTCTAAGTTTTCTTTTTTTGCGGGCTTAGTTGTAGGTTTTTTAGGAACCATTTTGGGGTATATATAGTGTATTAAATAACTTTCATTATTTTATCTTTAGGGGGAAGGGAAAAAAAACGGCAATTTTTACATTATTTTGGGGAATTTATTTACACCGTTCACTGGGTGGTAAAAATGACAATTTTATTTTACCACTGGGTGGTAAAAATAATTTTATTCTGTGGGTCAGTATGCTGATTATAATACCAGATTTCTATATATTTTTACTATTTTTTCTTTCCTCCTGCAGCCTGTCAGCTCTGCAACTGCTCCCTCATTCTTCTCCAGACTGAAAGGGAGCGGGGCGGCTGCTTTAGCTTCTCATATCTCTGGTTTAGTACCAGCTAGAGATATGGGCTTTGTATTGTTTGAAAACTGGCATTCCAAGCAATGCCAAAATGATGGCAATATGTTCAGTACATGGGAAGATATTACTGCTAGAAATTGGGATAGAGCAAGTACAGCTGAAAGTGAAAGGAAAATCATGCTTTACTTGCAATTATTCCTGACTCGAATTCTAACAGTGATATCTCCTCTGTTGCTTGGACTAAGGGTGCATTCCCATCATCGTTTAGCTTTCCGTTCTTCTGATCCGTCAGAAGAAGAGAGAGAGAGAGAGAAAAAAAACATGATCCTGTAAAAAAACTGATCCTGTTGCATCAGTTATGCATAGGATCCGGGGTTTTTTTTCCAGGTTTTTGGTTTTAATTTAATTTTGTAAAATTAAGGTACACTCCAAAAGAGTGTGAAATAGCCAAAATACAAACATGAGCAATTGCGCTGCAGTATAACAATGGCTGCTTAGTGCCGGTATACATGTCTATTCTGCACAAGGTACGGACAAGTCATGAGGGATCCATGCCTGGTAAAAAAATAAATAAAAAATATTTTTGTTTTAAAATATTTATTTTCATTTTCAATGAAACATAACAAAAGGTCGTAGACCAGAATGTAACATGGTACAAGATATTGGTGGACAATGATAATCAACATATGAGAAGAAGGATGGTGACAAGGAGTGATGAGATTCTATTGAATCTAAGTAGAAGCGATATGAAAAACAGGTCAAAGACTATAGTATGTAGTCAGGTAATCACTTCAGACATATTTATAAAGAGCAAGCATATATCTAGATGCATAGGTATATTAGTATGGTGTAGCAGGTGGTTATATAGAAAACTTCTATTAATGGAACAGCGGAAGCCCAAATAGCAGAAGTATGACTACGTGTTAGTCTAGGGCTGTAGAGGACTAGAAAATCTACAGGTCCTTCTAAAAAAATTAGCATATTGTGATAAAGTTCATTATTTTCTGTAATGTACTGATAAACATTAGACTTTCATATATTTTAGATTCATTACACACCAACTGAAGTAGTTCAAGCCTTCTATTGTTTTAATATTGATGATTTTGGCATACAGCTCATGAAAACCCAAAATTCCTATCTCAAAAAATTTGCATATCATGAAAAGGTTCTCTAAACGAGCTATTAACCTAATTATCTGAATCAACTAATTAACTCTAAACACCTGCAAAAGATTCCTGAGGCTTTTAAAAACTCCCAGCCTGGTTCATTACTCAAAACCGCAATCATGGGTAAGACTGCCAACCTGACTGCTGTCCAAAAGGCCATCATTGACACCCTCAAGCAAGAGGGTAAGACACAGAAAGAAATTTCTGAACGAATAGGCTGTTCCCAGAGTGCTGTATCAAGGCACCTCAGTGGGAAGTCTGTAGGAAGGAAAAAGTGTGGCAGAAAACGCTGCACAACGAGAAGAGGTGACCGGACCCTGAGGAAGATTGTGGAGAAGGACCGATTCCAGCCCTTGGGGGACCTGCGGAAGCAGTGGACTGAGTCTGGAGTAGAAACATCCAGAGCCACCGTGTACAGGCGTGTGCAGGAAATGGGCTACAGGTGCCGCATTCCCCAGGTCAAGCCACTTTTGAACCAGAAACAGCGGCAGAAGCGCCTGACCTGGGCTACAGAGAAGCAGCACTGGACTGCTGCTCAGTGGTCCAAAGTACTTTTTTCGGATGAAAGCAAATTTTGCATGTCATTTGGAAATCAGAGTCTGGAGGAAGACTGGGCAGAGGGAAATGCCTGAAGTCCAGTGTCAAGTACCCACAGTCAGTGATGGTCTGGGGTGCCATGTCAGCTGCTGGTGTTGGTCCACTGTGTTTTATCAAGGGCAGGGTCAATGCAGCTAGCTATCAGGAGATTTTGGAGCACTTCATGCTTCCATCTGCTGAAAAGATTTATGGAGATGAAGATTTCATTTTTCAGCACGACCTGGCACCTGCTCACAGTACCAAAACCTCTGGTAAATGGTTTACTGACCATGGTATTACTGTGCTCAATTGGCCTGCCAACTCTCCTGACCTGAACCCCATAGAGAATCTGTGGGATATTAGGAAGAGAAAGTTGAGAGACGCAAGACCCAACACTCTGGATGAGCTTAAGGCCGCTATCGAAGCATCCTGGGCCTCCATAACACCTCAGCAGTGCCACAGGCTGATTGCCTCCATGCCACGCCGCATTGAAGCAGTCATTTCTGCAAAAGGATTCCCGACCAAGTATTGAGTGCATAACTGAACATAATTATTTGAAGGTTGACTTTTTTTGTATTAAAAACACTTTTCTTTTATTGGTCGGATGAAATATGCAAATTTTTTTAGATAAGAAATTTGGGTTTTCATGAGCTGTATGCCAAAATCATCAATATTAAAACAATAAAAGGCTTGAACTACTTCATTTGGTGTGTAATGAATCTAAAATATATGAAAGTCTAATGTTTATCAGTACATTAGAGAAAATAATGAACTTTATCACAATATGCTAATTTTTTTTGAAGGACCTGTATATCTTGACCAAAGGATCCAGTGCTTAAGAAAGGTTGGATGTGAGCGGGCTTCCCAAGAAGAAAATTCTTCAAATCTATAAAGCTGGTCTACTTTGAGCCTCCACTGCTCCATGGAGGGTAGAGAGGTCTGGAGCCAACGCTTGGGGACTAAGAGACGATCTGCAATTAGTAATTGTTTGAATAGGTAGGGAGGAGAGGGAGAAATTCCCTCATTAAAATAAGAAAGAAGGGCTCCGTATGGGGACATCTTCACTAAAGACAAACAAATCTGGTTACTGATTCGAAAGATATTGGACCACCATTTGTTTATTAATGGGCAGGACCACCAGATATGGAGGAAAGTTCCTCTTTCCCTAAGGCACCTCCAGCACATGTCCGAAGAAGCATTGGCAAAGAGTGAGGATCTAACGGGGGTGATATACCACTGGGTTAGGATTTTGTATCCATTTTCCTGAATGCGGACACAACGTGATGCTTTGTGTGGTAGGTTGAAGATTTCAGGGAGTATTGAGATTGGTAGTTCAATCCCTGTATTTTTTTCCCAGTTACTTATGAAAGCTGGTTTGATGGTTAGAGGGGGAGAGCGTAATTGTATAGTTGTAAGATTCATTTTTTAGGTGGATTTGGATTTGTGATCAGGGCTTCAAACCAGACTAGGGGTCGAAAAAGTCCCCCCTGTGTGTTATACCTGACCACAAAGGATTTAATGTGTGGTATTAAGGTGAAGTCGCATGGGTGAGGGTTTAGCAAGTCTTGCAAAATGTCTGCGTTAACCAGGGTACCAGGCGTATCGATTAGGTGGTTAATGGGGAGAGAGGATGATCTAACCTCTTTGGAAGAAGACTCTAGCATAGTTGGGGAAGATGTGCCTAAGATATCTCTGACCGTTAGTAATGGGGAAGGGAAGGGTACCGCACAGTGAGAGAAACCCATCCACCTCCAGGCATCTAATGTCGCTTTTATGATTGGGTAAGGGTATAGCGGAATATGGGGTAGGGCTTGATGACCCAGTAGGTAGACCTAATATTCTTTTTTCCAGAGCCACCCAGGGTTTATGGCTTGAATTTCATAGCCAGTCTACAGGTCTGGCTAGCAATATGGCTTTAACATATAGTTCCGGGTCAGGAAGTCCTATACCCCCTGACTGGAGCGAATGGGATAGGAACTTGTGAGAGAGTCTTGCTTTTTTCCCAATCCAAATAAAATCTCTAAATTTTTGTTTATGGGAGGTGTAGTAGGGCTTGTTGAAGATATGTAAGACCGGGGAGAATTAGGGAGGTAAGGAGATTTTTACAGCCGAACCATGAGAGTGTTGGGGCAGAGATTTGTAGTTTATCGATTGCTTTGAATATTGACTCCTTAAAGGGAACCTGTCACCGGAATTGTGTGTATAGAGCTGAGGACATGGGTTGCTAGATGGCCGCTAGCACTTCCGCAATACCCAGTTCCCATAGCTCTGTGTGCTTTTATTGTGTAAAAAATCCGATTTGATACATATGCAAATTACCCTGAGATGAGTCCTGTACGTGAGATGAGTCAGGGACAGGACTCATCTCAGGTTAATTTGCATATGTATCAAATTGTTTTTTTTACACAATAAAAGCACACAGAGCTATGGGGACTGGGTATTGCGGATGTGCTAGCGACCATCTAGCAACCCATGTCCTCAGCTCTATACCCAAAATCCCGGTGACAGGTTCCCTTTAAGAGAAAAGAGGTCTGTGATGTAGGGGCTAATTTTAACTCCTAAGTATGTGATGGTTGGGGAGGACCAGTTGAAAGGGGAGTCTTTCATCAGTAAGTGTTTTATATGGAGAGGTATCCCAGTACTAAGTATTAAAGTATAACTGTCATTTATTTTTTTATTTTTTGAGTATTGGATTGTGGTGATTAATATCAACTTGGTGGCCCTATTTCAACTTTTCACTGTGTATTCAATTACCCCTTAATTCCACATTTTTGTTCCCTGTAGAGCCTGCTTTTACCTGTGCTTAAAATAGGGTTGCTAGGCATGTTCCGTCTATGTGTTATAGGACGGAGGACGCAGAAGCACGCAGCCTGCAAGGTCAGATTACTGACAGCCAGGGACTGTAAGTATATGATTAAAGCCAAGTCCTCCCCAGCAGCTGATAACAGTGCATGGGCTGTGTGCGCTTCTCCCTGTCCCTGCACTTGGCAGACGCTCCCTCACTCAGCAGACTTTGACAATGCAGAGCCGAAGCATCACAGACCAGGGAAGGGAGATCTGCCATCTGCTCAGTGTGTAAATGAAAGCAACATGTGTTAAGAGGACCCCTTTGTGCTGCAGGAGATTAACCCTTTAGGGGGGAGGGCTCTAGTTACTGACACTTTTTGGGGGCTATTGTTACTGGCTAGTGAGGGCAGGCGGGATTAGCCTCAGGGTGAGGGCAGTGGCGGCCATCTTAACTGAATAGTGAAATTGCAGTTTTATGCAGACTGGTTGCTAAGGGCTGAATCTTATTAAATATGGGGTAAGTCAGTCTAATAGTAACTGATTCTGGAACATCATGTTATTAGTAACTACATATATGAAAATTGAAATTAGGGTCTAAGTGTGACAGTTATCCTTTAAGGATTTACTAGCATTAATCTTGAAATTGGAAAGGGTGCTATATTGGTGTAAGTGTTTTTGTATATTAGTGAGAGATTCCTTAGGATTTGTAGTCATTATCATTACGTCGTCAGCAAATGCTGTTATCTTGTGTTCTTTGCCTCCCAGGATCATGCCCCTAATACCTTGGTCTGCACGTAGAGTAGCTAGTAGAGGTTCCATTGCTAAAATAGGGAGGAGAGGGGATAGTGGGCATCCTTGGCGAGTGCCATTGTGTATGTGAAATGGTGCTGACAGACCTCCATTGACCATGACTAAGGCTGTGGCTTGGGCATACATAGCGAAGACAGCTTGAACAAAGGGATCCGGTAGGCCAAAGTTTACTAGGACTTGTTTCAGATAGATCTAATTAATTCTATCAAATGCTTTCTCAGCATCGGTGCTAAGGAGGAGAAATGGAGAGGAGGTATGTTTTGCATGGCACAACACATTGATTACTCTGGTTGTGTTGTCCCTGCCCTCTCTGTTGCAAACAAATCCTACCTGATCCCCAAGTGCCAAGAGAGGGAGAAAATTTGCTAAGCGGTTAATCAACATTGTGACTAGTAGTTTAAGGTCTATATTCAGGAGGGAGATAGGCCTGTAGTTTGAACATACAGTACAGACCAAAAGTTTGGACACACCTTCTCATTCAAAGAGTTTTCTTTATTTTCATGACTATGAAAATTGTAGATTCACACTGAAGGCATCAAAACTATGAATTAACACATGTGGAATTATATACATAACAAAAAAGTGTGAAACAACTGAAAATATGTCATATTCTAGGTTCTTCAGAGTAGCCACCTTTTGCTTTGATTACTGCTTTGCACACTCTTGGCATTCTCTTGATGAGCTTCAAGAGGTAGTCACCTGAAATGGTTTTCACTTCACAGGTGTGCCCTGTCAGGTTTAATAAGTGGGATTTCTTGCCTTATAAATGGGGTTGGGACCATCAGTTGCGTTGTGGAGAAGTCAGGTGGATACACAGCTGATAGTCCTACTGAATAGACTGTTAGAATTTGTATTATGGCAAGAAAAAAGCAGCTAAGTAAAGAAAAACGAGTGGCCATCATTGCTTTAACAAATGAAGGTCAGTCAGTCCGAAAAATGGGGAAAACTTTGAAAGTGTCCCCAAGTGCAGTCACAAAAACCATCAAGCGCTACAAAGAAACTGGCTCACATGCGTACCGCCCCAGGAAAGGAACACCAAGAGTCACCTCTGCTGCGGAGGATAAGTTCATCCGAGTCACCAGCCTCAGAAATCGCAGGTTAACAGCAGCTCAGATTAGAGACCAGGTCAATGCCACACTAGCAGCAGACACATCTCTAGAACAACTGTTAAGAGGAGACTGTGTGAATCAGGCCTTCATGGTAGAATATCTGCTAGGAAACCACTGCTAAGGACAGGCAACAAGCAGAAGAGACTTATTTGGGCTAAAGAACACAAGGAATGGACATTAGACCAGTGGAAATATGTGCTTTGGTCTGATGAGTCCATATTTGAGATCTTTGGTTCCAACCGCCGTGTCTTTGTGCGACGCAGAAAAGGTGAACGGATGGACTCTACATGCCTGGTTCCCACCGTGAAGCATGGAGGAGGAGGTGTGATGGTGTGGGGGTGCTTTGCTGGTGACACTGTTGGGGATTTATTCAAAATTGAAGGCATACTGAACCAGCATGGCTACCACAGCATCTTGCAGCGGCATGCTATTCCATCCGGTTTGCGTTTAGTTGGACCATCATTTCTTTTTCAACAGGACAATGACCCCAAACACACCTCCAGGCTGTGTAAGGGCTATTTGACCATGAAGGAGAGTGATGGGGTACTGCGCCAGATGACCTGGCCTCCACAGTCACCGGACCTGAACCCAATCGAGATGGTTTGGGGTGAGCTGGACAGCAGAGTGAAGGCAAAAGGGCCAACAAGTGCTAAGCATCTCTGGGAACTCCTTTAAGACTGTTGGAAGACCATTTCAGGTGACTACCTCTTGAAGCTCATCAAGAGAATGCCAAGAGTGTGCAACGCAGTAATCAAAGCAAAAGGTGGCTACTTTGAAGAACCTAGAATATGACATATTTTCAGTTGTTTCACACTTTCTTGTTATGTATATAATTCCACATGTGTTAATTCATAGTTTTGATGCCTTCAGTGTGAATCTACAATTTTCATAGTCATGAAAATAAAGAATACTCTTTGAATGAGAAGGTGTGTCCAAACTTTTGGTCTGTACTGTAGTTTAGAGTCTTTTCCCTCTTTGGGTATCAGCGCTCATCTGGGAGAGTGCAGAAGAGAGTTCCTCAATAGTGAAAGGGACTGACAGTGAGCTTTTTTGGGGATTAGTAAGTGAGGGGAGGCAGATCGATTCAAGGAAAGAAGCAATAAGGGCGAGATGAGAATCTGTAAAAAAAAACGGATCCTGTTGCATCAGTTGTCATCCGTTTGAGCCATTTGAGATCTGTTTTTTTAGATGGAAACAAAGGTACTGCATGCAGTTTTTTGCCTGTGCAAAAAAATGGATCTCAGACAGAAATGGCTCAAACGGATGACAACTGATGCAAAAGGATCAGTTTTTTTTACCGGATCCAGTTTTTTTTCTTTCTCTCTCTTCTTCTGACCGGAAAGCTAAACGATGATGTGAATGCACCCTTATGATGTCATTCTGGTCTTGTATGAAAGCCTGGAATGCCAGCTTTCAAACAAGACCAGTTCCATGCTTCTTCTCCATTCAGCAAATATCAGCATGGCAGGATCTATTGGATACTGCCATGCAACATTTCAGTGGGCATAACTGTTACACATGAGGAAGGGGGCAGTGCCTCCTGCAAAATTGCATGGCAGGATCTGATGGATCAAACTTCAGCTTTATTTAGTCTTAGAAACCAGGCAGTACACACCCAGCTGCACAAAAAACTAGGGTGACAGGTATTTTTTAATACACAAATATTTCCTGCCAAATATGTGCCAACATATGCCAGTCTTACCAATAATATACGTCAGATAATTATATATATATATATATATATATATATATATATATATATATATGGTATTTTCACATATACTAATGAATCAGTACCAATGAGATATCTACTCACCTAACCGAGTATTTGAATATTTTATCATCTATGTTTTATGTATTTTAATGATAATTAACCTATTTATGAATGTATACAGGGAGATTTCTTACAGCCTTCTTTTTATATATTTTTATATACTGTATATTTATATATTCTTATAATTATTGATGCACCCGCCCACCCAATAGAGTGTGTGTTCCCCTGTTTTATCGATATCTATATATTCATCCATGCAAATATATAACTATATACTAAATTCCATATATGACTCTTAAATGTACAGTCGTGGCCAAAAGTTTTGAGAATGACACAAATATTAGTTTTCACAAAGTTTGCTGCTAAACTGCTTTTAGATCTTTGTTTCAGTTGTTTCTGTGATGTAGTGAAATATAATTACATGCACTTCATACGTTTCAAAGGCTTTTATCGACAATTACATAACATTTATGCAAAGAGTCAGTATTTGCTGTGTTGGCCCTTCTTTTTCAGGACCTCTGCAATTCGACTGGGCATGCTCTCAATCAACTTCTGGGCCAATTCCTGACTGATAGCAACCCATTCTTTCATAGTCACTTCTTGGAGTTTGTCAGAATTAGTGGGTTTTTGTTTGTCCACCCGCCTCTTGAGGATTGACCACAAGTTCTCAATGGGATTAAAATCTGGGGAGTTTCCAGGCCATGGACCCAAAATGTCAACGTTTTGGTCCCCGATCCACTTAGTTATCACTTTTGCCTTATGGCACGGTGCTCCACCGTGCTGGAAAATGCATTGTTCTTCACCAAACTGTTGGATTGTTGGAAGAAGTTGCTGGGTGTTTTGGTACCATTCTTTATTCATGAGTTAACAAGACGATTACTGAAATGATCTCAGCGGGTCCTTTAATGACAGCAATGAAATGCAGTGGAAAGTTTTTGGGGGGATTAAGTTAATTTTTATGGCAAAGAAGGACTATGCAATCCATCTGATCACTCTTCATAACATTCTGGAGTATATGCAAATTGCTATTATAAAAACTTAAGCAGCAACTTTTCCAATTTCCAATATTTATGTAATTCTCAAAACTTTTGGCCACGACTGTACATATACATGTACACATCTGTCTATACCAAATTCCATATACAACTTTGAAATGTACATATATATGTTTTTATTTATTATTCTTTTTTTTTTATTGTACTTTTCCCATTATCTATGTTCCTTGTACACCTGATAAAGGGGCCGTCGAGACCCCGAAACGCGTTGTCTCAAAATAAACTTTGTTGTATCCTGTACCGGGTCGTGGTAATGCACCTTATGATCGTCTACTAGCTTGATCACTCCACAGTGACAAGCTAAGACACGTTGTACTCTCATGTGGCAGAAAACATCCTGGGAAATGTAATTGTGCAGCAAGATGCATGCCACCATTGACACATGGAGAAGTTGTTACATGGCCCACTTTGTCAATAATTTGCACTGCAGCAGCAATGAAGCACCTCAGCAATTAAATCAGGTCTTATTGACACCCCCACGTTTGTGTCAGTCTGATTCTCACACCAAGCAGTTATCCACCTCCTCCTCAATGAACACCCTTCAAACAAAAACAAGGCAAAGCATTGCTTCCACTGCCCCTCTCTCCTTTCATATGTGTAAACTGAAGCATTGTCATGTTGTCAGAACTGATAAGCCTGGGCAAGAGAAGCCACACAGCAAATCAGTTGCTAATCTGCATCAAGGAGCAAATTTCCTGCTGGATGTCTCCCCACCAACTACAATTGGTCAATGTGGTCAGTGGCAATGGCAGGAACATTATGATGGCACTGCATTTTGGGGAAATAACACGTGCTCCTTTCATGGTGCACATGATAAATTTAGTGGTGCAACACTTTTTTTTTTAAGTATTGTGGCTTGCAGTTGGCGCTGGTCATGTCAGCCATTCTTATATGGCTATGAAGGCCCTCCTGGAATTGCAACAACAGAAGAACAGTCTCAACATCTTCCTCCTGCCCTGCAGGGGAGAGAGCAAGAGGAGATATGAATGAAAGAGATGGTGGTAAGTTTCCCCATGTACAGGTAGGAGATGAGGCTAATAATGATGATGATCATGACATTGGCCATGACCCAACCATCGTAGCCCAGGGAAGAGCCTGAAAGAACTCGTTCCTCGGGTATGCTGATGAGCATGGCAGGTTGCATGCTAGGTTGCTTTTGTGCTGATAAGTCACCAACTTCCCACAGTCTGTGCTACAACAGGTAGCAGAAGCTGCAGCAGTTAACAGTATGAACATAATGGAACAGTTTGTTCAAGTGCCGCGCTGGATTCATATCAGCAAATGTGCCACATTAGCCTGGTACATTCGCACCTAGACTGTGCCCTTTCTCCTGTACATACCTTGTTCCCTGATCCCATGGACTTTTGGGAAGGCAGATTAGAAGAGTGGCATGAAAGGCCTAGTTTGCTATTGGTGTACTGTTTTGTCCAGCCTTCAATGTACTATCAGAGAGGATATTTACCATGACAGTGGAGTCATTACACCCAAGCCAATAAAATAGCCATCAACAAGTGTACAAAACATTACATTTATAAAAATGAATCAGGCATAGATAATTGAAGATTTTCTCATACCTCTGACTAATGCCATTAAGTAGATCTGGCTTTGCTGACAATGACTAATTAGCACTGTCCCAATCATGCCACAGTTGCTGACTGCCTCTCCATTATGTTCCATAATGTATTGCTGTTTCTACCGCAGCTGCTACTCCCCCTGCTTCAACTACTACTACCACTACACAGCTGCCCACTACTGCTACTCCAACACATTCACCTCATCTCCTGCCTTCTCTGTTAGGTTCCATACTGTGCTACTGCTACTACTACCCTTACACAGCCACACATCTCATAAGGTTACATAGTAACATAGTACATAAGGCCGAAAAAAAGACATTTGTCCATCCAGTTCGGCCTGTCATCCTGCAAGTTGATCCAGAGGAAGGCAAAAAACCCCTGTGAGGTAGAAGCCAATTTTCCTCACTTTAGGGGAATAAAAATTCCTTCCCGACTCCAATCAGGCAATCAGAATAAATCCCTGGATCAACGATCTCTCTCTAGTAGCTATAGCCTGTAATATTATTACGCTCCAGAAATACATCCAGGCCCCTCTTGAATTCCTTCAGGTTCCACACTGTACTGCTGCAAAAAATTTTTTTACAAAAAATCTTCTTTGGACCACTTTTTCAAAACAAAACATTGATTCTTCTTATATTATCGAGTGTGTATAAACACCAGCAGACATCTGACCAAGTAAAGGAAAAGCTAAATGCATAAGTCCGATGGCACTGTGTGTTTTTAACTCCTTAGTGACTAATGACGTACTGTGTACATCATGATGTGGTGTTAGTTAACGGATCATGACGCGCACAGTACGTCATGAGTACAAAGTGTCACCACAAGTACACTTGCAGTCACACCGGCATCTAAATGGATGCTACAGACAGCTGTCCAGGGACCAATGACAGCAGTCCGTGCCTTTGGATCGCTGTGATTGGTCAGTCAGATTTGAGTGACCAATTGCAGCTTTCAGCAGCGCAGCTCCGATCTCCTCAGTGAGTGTTGAGGAGAATGAGGCTGTGCTGCTGTGTTTACTGTGCCCCGATCTCCCCCCCTTCAGGATACCTGAGCAGGACCAGGTAATAATGAGGGGGCTTACTCCCCACCCCTCATCGCCCACACAATTATTTAGGATGGACAAGCAATAGTAGATTGTCAGATGTAACATACAGCTGACAATCTACTATAATGGCCGACATCGGTGCTGGCACTGATGTCGGCCGTTTAACCCCTTCCATGCTGTGGTGCTTAGGGACCCCTCTATAGAAGGGGTTAACAGGATGGAATCTCTCTCCCCATCAGGTGCTGCACTGCTGTGGCTGAGTCTTGATTGATCATAACAGAGGAAGGGAGCTCCCTCCCATCTGGCCTCTGCTCTGCTGTAGTAGCGTCCCAATGGTTACCATGGCAACTGGACGCCTTACACAGGCATCCAGGCTTGCCATGGCATGTAAGCCTGACAGGGTCCTGCCAGAGGCAGGAGCCTGATCAGGCTTACTGTGAATGAAAATACACTGCAGTACACTATACAGTGTACTGCAGTGTATTGTAGAGCCATCAGACCCACTGGATATTCAAAAACCAAGTGGGTCTGAGTCAAAATACAGGGAGTGCAGAATTATTAGGCAAATGAGTATTTTGACCACATCATCCTCTTTATGCATGTTGTCTTACTCCAAGCTGTATAGGCTCGGAAGCCTACTACCAATTAAGCATATTAGGTGATGTGCATCTCTGTAATGAGAAGGGGTGTGGTCTAATGACATCAACACCCTATATCAGGTGTGCATAATTATTAGGCAACTTCCTTTCCTTTGGCAAAATGGGTCAAAAGAAGGACTTGACAGGCTCAGAAAAGTCAAAAATAGTGAGATATCTTGGAGAGGGATGCAGCACTCTTAAAATTGCAAAGCTTCTGAAGCGTGATCATCGAACAATCAAGCGTTTCATTCAAAATAGTCAACAGGGTCGCAAGAAGCGTGTGGAAAAACCAAGGCGCAAAATAACTGCCCATGAACTGAGAAAAGTCAAGCGTGCAGCTGCCAAGATGCCAATTGCCACCAGTTTGGCCATATTTCAGAGCTGCAACATCACTGGAGTGCCCAAAAGCACAAGGTGTGCAATACTCAGAGACATGGCCAAGGTAAGAAAGGCTCAAAGACGACCACCACTGAACAAGACACACAAGCTGAAACGTCAAGACTGGGCCAAGAAATATCTCAAGACTCATTTTTCTAAGGTTTTATGGACTGATGAAATGAGAGTGAGTCTTGATGGGCCAGATGGATGGGCCCGTGGCTGGATTGGTAAAGGGCAGAGAGCTCCAGTCCGACTCAGACGCCAGCAAGGTGGAGGTGGAGTACTGGTTTGGGCTGGTATCATCAAAGATGAGCTTGTGGGGCCTTTTCGGGTTGAGGATGGAGTCAAGCTCAACTCCCAGTCCTACTGCCAGTTTCTGGAAGACACCTTCTTCAAGCAGTGGTACAGGAAGAAGTCTGCATCCTTCAAGAAAAACATGATTTTCATGCAGGACAATGCTCCATCACACGCGTCCAAGTACTCCACAGCGTGGCTGGCAAGAAAGGGTATAAAAGAAGAAAATCTAATGACATGGCCTCCTTGTTCACCTGATCTGAACCCCATTGAGAACTTGTGGTCCATCATCAAATGTGAGATTTACAAGGAGGGAAAACAGTACACCTCTCTGAACAGTGTCTGGGAGGCTGTGGTTGCTGCTGCACGCAATGTTGATGGTGAACAGATCAAAACACTGACAGAATCCATGGATGGCAGGCTTTTGAGTGTCCTTGCAAAGAAAGGTGGCTATATTGGTCACTGATTTGTTTTTGTTTTGTTTTTGAATGTCAGAAATGTATATTTGTGAATGTTGAGATGTTATATTGGTTTCACTGGTAAAAATAAATAATTGAAATGGGTATATATTTGTTTTTTGTTAAGTTGCCTAATAATTATGCACAGTAATAGTCACCTGCACACACAGATATCCCCCTAAAATAGCTAAAACTAAAAACAAACTAAAAACTACTTCCAAAAATATTCAGCTTTGATATTAATGAGTTTTTTGGGTTCATTGAGAACATGGTTGTTGTTCAATAATAAAATTAATCCTCAAAAATACAACTTGCCTAATAATTCTGCACTCCCTGTAGTGTAAAAAAAAATGAAAAAAGTAAAAAAAAATTAACATTTTCACATATACACACATTTATAATTGGGCAAAAATGAAGAAAATAAAATACCCTAAGCATGTTTGGTATTGCCGCATCTGTAACAACCAGCTCTATAAAAAATATCACATGACGTAACCCCTCAGGGGAACACCGTAAAAAAAATACAACAGTGCTAAAAAAGACTGTCTACCATCACAAAAAGTGCAACACCAAGTGATTAAAAGTGCGTATGCCCCCTAAATAGTACCAATCAAACCGTATCCTGCAAAAAATGACACCCTACCTAAGACAATCGGCCAAAAATTAAAAAAGCTATGGCTCTCAGACTATAGAGACACTAAAATATAATTTTTTTTGTTTCAAAAATGCTATTATTGTGTAAAACTTAATAAATAAGAAAAAGTATACATATTAGGTATTGCCAGGTCCATACGACCTGCTCTATAAAAATATCACATGACCTAACCCCTCAGGTGAACGCTGTAAAAATAAATAAATAAAAACTGTGGCAAATTTTTTTTGTCACCTTGCCCCAAAAAGTGTAATAGTGAATGATCAAAAAATCATATGTACCCAAAAACGGTACCAATAAAAACGTCAACTATTCCTGCAAAAAACGAGCCCCTGCCTAAGACGATCGGCAGGAAAAAAATGGCGTTTCATAGTTAATATGGTTGAAAAAAGACATAAGTCCATCAAGTTCAAGGGATTGGTGGGGACGCGAATCCCAGAAGGAAGTGAGACTCAGATTTCTACACGTTTTCATAAGCATTAATGTTGTTAACTTTTAAAAATACTATTTTTTAAATGCCATTTTTTTGTCTTTTATTGCCCTTTTTACAGTAGCTGTAAGCCATGGGGGTTTAATTTTAGCCATTTATACTTGTTACCTAAAGGAATAAATTACTCAATGTGGATTTGAAGCTCTCCCATTTATCCTCTGTATTATTATGTGGCAGTAGCTGCACCCAGTCTATGCCCTGAAATGCTGCCCTCAACCCAGGGAAATTAGCCTTTTTGAAGTTTAGTGTCTTTGCTCTGCCTGACAGAGTTTGCTTCTTATAGTTTAGGGCAAATATAATTATATTGTGGTCACTATTACCTATTGTTTCTCGAACAGTAACATTACCAACAAGCTCTGCATCATTAGAGATTACCAGATCCAACAGAGCATCGCCCCTAGTGGGAGCTTCTACAAACTGGCCCATAAAGTGGTCCTGCAGCAAGTTGAGGAATTTTCTCCCCTTTGTGGTTGAGGCAGAACCATGACCCCAGTCAATGTCTGGGAAGTTAAAATCTCCCATTATGACCACTGAGCCGACCGGCGTATTTGATTATGCAGTTGCATTTCTATCTCCCCTGTGATGTTAGGGGGTCTATAGATTACACCAAGTATTATTTTTTCAGTGTTTATATCCCTTTGAACTTCCACCCATAAGGTTTACACATCCTCACCATCCGCACCCACAATTGCCTCTTTCACACTTGTCTTCAGATCACTCCTCACATACAGGCACACACCACCACCTTTTCTATTGACCCTATCTTTCCTAAATAGTGTAAAACCTGTAATATTTACAGCCCAGTCATGTGAAGAGTCCAACCATGTCTCAACCACACCAACTACATCTATGTGTTCTTCTAGTACCATAGCCTCCAGCTCCCCCATTTTGCTAGCTAGACTAGACACATAATTTTTTTACAAAAATGCTTTATTATGTAAAACAAACAAACTAAGAAAGTAGACATATTTGATATAATCACATCCGTAACAACCTGCTCTATAAAAATAGCACATGATCTATCTAACCTGTCAGATGAACGTTGTAAAAAACAAAAAATAAAAACGGTGCCAAACATAATATAGAGCGATTAAAAATCATATGTACCCCAAAATAGTACCAATAAAACTGTCACCTTATCCTGTAGTTTCCAAAATGGGGTCACTTTTTGATTGTTTCAACTGTAGGGTGCTTCTGGGGGGCTTCAAATGGGACATGGTGTCTAAAAATCAGTCCAGAAAAATCTGCCTTCCAAAAACCATATGGCGCTCCTTTTCTTCTGCGTGTGCCCTTACATCAGTTTACAACCTCATGTCGGGTGTTTCTGTAAACCGCAGAATCAGGGTAATACATATTTAGTTTTGTTTGGCTGTTAACCCTCGATGTGTTAAAGAAAAAAATGGATTAAAATGAAAAATCTGCCCAAAAAAATGAAATTTTGAAGTTTCATCTCCATTTTCCTTTCATTTTTGTGATATACCTAAAGGGTTAACAAAGTTTGTGAAATCAGTTTTGAGTAACTTGTGGGGTGTAGTCTCCAAAATGGGATCCTATGTAACCCCCACAAAGTGACTTCAGACCTGAACTGGTCCTTAAAAAGTGGGTTTTGGAAATTTTCTTAAAAAGTTTAAGAATTGCTTCTAAAATTCTAAGCCTTCTAACGTCCCAAAAAAATAAAATTACATTTACAAAATGATGCCAACATAAAGTGGACATATGGGGAATGTTAAGTAATAAATATTTTATGAGTTATCACCTTCTGTTTTAAAAGTAGAGAAATTTTAATTTTTTAAATTGCAAATTTTTCCAAATTTGGGGTAAATTTTGAATTTTTTCATAAATAAAGGTGAAATATATTGACTCAAAGTTATGACTTTCATGACGTACAATGTGTCACAAGGAAACAATATCAGAATGGCTTGGATAAGTAAAAGTGTTCCAAAATTATTACCACATAAAGTGATACATCAGATTTTCAAAAATAAGTCTGGTCACGAAGGTGCAAAACGGCCCAGTCATTAAGGGGTTAAACAGGCTGTTAACATGTCAACCATGCATTTACTCATAGCTATATATGTCATTGTCACTCTGACATTATTTACTACTGCTGTCTTTACCAGGGCCGCCATCAGGGGGGTAAAGCTGATACCCCAGTAAGGGGCCCGGACCCCGGGGGGGCCCAGCCGGTCCCGAGCCATATATATTTTTTTTGTCAGTGTGTTAATTATAAAATCAGCGCTCATCTTTTTACTATCTTACACTGACTCCGGTAACAGGCAGTGCAGGCGGCGCTTATTCACTGACGTCACGTGCCTGCTCCTCCCACTAGGCGGCGCAGGCGCATGACGTCAGTAAATGAGCGCTGCCGCCCACACTGGCTGTTACTGGAGGGAGCTGAATGTAAGGTAGTAAAGAGATGAGCGCTGATTTAAAGTTACTGTCTGCAGGATACCGATTACAGTTTATAAATGTATACTACTGTGAGCGGCGGGGAGGGGGATGACACTGTTATGGGGGGGGTCTGTGGATGACACTTATGGGGGGGATCTGTGGATGACACTGTTATGGAGGGGGATCTGTGGATGACACTGGTATGAAGGGGGATCTGTGGATGACACATAGCATAAGATGCTATATACAGTATGTGTCATCCACAGATCCCCCTCCATAACAGTGCCATCCACAGATCCCCCATAACAGTGCCATCCACAGATCCCCTCCATAACAGTGCTATTCCCAGATCCCCTCCATAACAGTGCCATCCACAGATCCCCCCATAAGTGTCATACACAGATCTCCCCCATAAGTGTCGTACACAGATCTCCCCCATAATAGTGTCATCCACAGATCCCCCCCATAATAGTGCCATCCACAGATCCCCCATAATAGTGTCATCCACAGAACACTGTTAAGGAGGGGGATCTGTGGATGCCATTGTCGTGGGGTGGATCTGTGGATGACACATATAGAATAAGATGCTATATACGGTATGTATCATCCACAGATCCCCCTCCATAACAGTGCCATCCACAGATCCCCCTCCATAACGGTGCCATCCACAGATCCCTCTCCATAACGGTGCCATCCACAGATCCCCCTCCATAACAGTGCCATCCACAGATCCCCCTCCATAACGGTGCCATCCACAGATCCCCCTCCATAACGGTGCCATCCACAGAACCCCCTCCATAACAGTCTCATCCACAGATCCCCCTCCATAACAGTGCCATCCACAGATCCCCCTCCATAACGGTGCCATCCACAGATCCCCCTCTATAACAGTGCCATCCACAGATCCCCCTCCATAACAGTCTCATCCACAGATCCCCCATAACAGTGCCATCCACAGATCCCCCATAACATTGTCATCCACAGATCCCCCATAACAGTGTGTCATCCACAGATCCCCCACAACAGTGTGTCATCCACAGATCCCCCATAACAGTGTGTCATCCACAGATCCCCATAACAGTGTGTCATCCACAGATCCCCATAACAGTGTGTCATCCACAGATTCCCATAACAGTGTGTCATCCACAGATCCTCCATAACAGTGTGTCATCCACAGATCCCCGATAACAGTGTCATCCACAGATCCCCCCATAACAGTCCCATCCACAGATCCCCCCATAACAGTGACTGGAGCAGACCTGCTGATAAACACACCTAGGCCACCACCAGTCAAGGTAAAAACTTACAGTTGTCAATAATGTAATGTAGTGTAGGTGGTCATGTAATGTTTTGAGGCCAAAATGGCACAGATGACCACAAAGAATATCTAAAATTAGCTGGTCAAATAAAATGTTGCATGAAACAATCATTAAATAGGTGGCCGACAAAAGGGGCAGGTTAAAGGGTGTGGTCAATGGGCTGAGTCAAGGGGGGCGGCAAAATTTGCTTTCGCCGGGGGGGGGTTGGGGGGCCCAGGCCTTGAGCTGTGTAAGGGGCCCCAAAATTTCTGATGGCAGCCCTGGTCTTTACATTAATGAGTCTGAAAGGGGGGGGGAGACAGAGAGATAGAACATTTGAAAAAAATTTAATTGATCATTATAGTGGTGGCCTTAAATAATGCTGCTTTGCTTTCGGGCACAGCTGTCACTCTTCCTTGTTCCCTGGCAGTCTTGTCTCGGCACTCTTCCACTTCTGCGGTCTGGCAGGTCCAGCTGCCAGAGCAGCACTGTTCAACTCCTTTGTAGGCTGCGCCTACTCCTTGCTAGGACTTTCACTCTCTGCCTATAGGTTGTGCCCATGTTCCCACTGGTAATTAAAGGGCCAGCATGTGCACACCATAATCTTCCCATGGACATCCTGAGGTACTTAAGAAATCTACCTGGACAGAAGATACCTGAGCAATAGGTTTTAGTTCGTTAGCCTGCAAAGGTGTTCTGTTTCTACATTCGTCTGCCTGCGTACCAACTTTTGTTTCCTGGATTTGACACTTGCCTGCCTGACCTGACCTCTGCCTTATCTCCGTTCTGACCTGGAGCTACCTGCTCTGACCTTGAACTGTTTATGAGATTGCACAAACGCTGCCTGCCCTGACTACGGTTTTGCCTAATCCCTCTTTGCTCCATACCAGTATCCCTTGACCCGTGGTTTAAAGGGTAAAGACCAGGGGGCTGTCAGGATAATGCCCTTAGGATTAACCTGAAGCCAAGTCTGTTTGGTAGGCACAGCGAGTTGACATCTGCTTTGTAACAGAAAGACCAGAGAGAAAAAAAAGCGTGTCATGCACCAATTCTTAGGCCAATTGGAGCAGTTCTGATTTGGGTCAAATGTATTTGTACCCAAATCTTATTTTCTGATCGATTCATTGCCATCTGACCAGAAATTAATTTAAAAAAAATTGCTAATCTTTAATTAAAATCCAATTTCAATGTTTTTGGTGAAGGATAATTTTATATATCGCATATTAAGGAAATAGCCTTGAAATAATAAATATTTTTCTGCAGCAAGTGTAAAATGCATTTGACAATGGCAAAAAAAAGTAATTCTGTTGGGTAAGGGTGCTCTCTAGTGGAGGCATGTACAATTACTCATGAAAACCATGCACTGTATTTATTAGTTTACTATTTATAGTTAAAATAAAAATTATCGAGTCAGTAACTATTTAGCCACTACACCACCTTTCCATGTGCAGCTGCAAGAACAGTTCAGCCATTTATGTACAGAATTAAAGGGGTTGCAGCATGTAAAAAATGACAGACATCATATAGTCTCTTTCTAACAATCTTAGAACCAGCGGGGTACCTCACATGGATCCAGAGATCTCCCCATTCATTACTACAATTGCTCTTCTAGATTTATTTCAAGCTTGTAGCACAGGGGTGTGTCCTTTCCCATGTGTCTTTTCTGCTGCAGCTCTCTCCTCGTAACTGTCACAACTGGTAGCATTTTGAAGGATGGACCTGGACATGTGAGTCCACCTCAGAGAGGTGCACAGAGAGATAAGAAAAATAACAAACAGCAGGTGGCTGTACTAAATTTGAAATTACATGCAATGACAAAAGTGGCAGTGCATCAAAATATTTTTGATTGGACAAACCCTATAAACTCAAAGGATTTTGAATACATTTAAGTCAAACTCATCTTTTACGAAAACCATACCGGCAGCCAGTAACCTGTGCGCACTTTACTTAATGCAGGACTTTCTTACTGTCTGAAGGTGGAATAGAAGAGAAAGAAAGATGGACCGCTTGCCAAGCTGCCATTAAAGGGAAACTCTCACCTTGAAAATACAGTTCACTCTGCACTCAGCAGATTACAGAGCCGAAGGGGCTGAGCAGATTCATATATAGTTTATCGGAAGAGATTCAGTAAAACTTGTCATTTATTATATAAACCTCTCTGTACTTGGCAGAGAAGTTTTCAAAAATTCGATTCTGATATTTTTCCCAAAAAATTTGCTTCGTCCTTCAATTAACTTGTCACAAAGTGCGTTAAATCTGCTATATCCCAGCCTACAGGGAGAATGTATCTCAGCGTACATCAATGTACATTGCAGCAACATGCATAGCTAGTCCTTTCTGGTAGTGAAACAGTTACTGTGATAGGCAGGTTGACAGCGCAAGAACAGTAGTATTACACAGCTTATTCACCCCGAGATGATAATCAAGGCGTAATAGAATTGGTTATCTAAAAAACAAGGTGGGGACCCTAATAACAGTTAAATTAGTTTATTCACCCCAATTTGAGAACCAAGGCCTAATGCAATTGCTTATCTATTATACATGATAGGCACTCCAATAACAGTAGTATTAGAAACATATTCACCCCAATTTGAGAATCAAGGCCTAATAAAATTGCTTATTTATTAAACAAGATGGACACTGTTCTATTAGATAGCTCTGTGCCCTACGCAGGGATTGATGCAAAGTGGGCTGTCTCCTATGAATCCCTTCAGCTTCAGATTACAGAGCCTGCACTGTCCCTGTAGTCTCCCTATGCTCATCGTACAGTGTATAAAAACTCTCCCTACAATCTCCTTACATTGTCCCCGCAATCTCTCTTTCCAATATTCCACAATTAAAGGCTTCTTTAACATTGTCCCTGTCTCCCTATGCTCAGCTCACAGTAAAAGACACACTTGTAAAAACTGGTGCAGAGTACACAATTGTTACTTCAACATACAGGTAGATAAGGAGTAGAAGATGCTAATATCTGTGCTACTGTCATAAACTTTTTTTTTTTTTTCTGTGATGTGTATTTCAAATCTACTCATGGAAAAAATATGTGCTGTAAATTCCCATACAGTGGCGTAGGGATCGCCATAGCAGCCATAGTAATGGCTATGGGGTCCTACGCCACTGGGGGCCTGGGCCGTCAGCTGAGGATTTGTAAAAAAAATAATAATCATGTGGCGAATGGCGGTGCGATAGGGGGTAGCCGGAGGCAGAGAGGAAGTGGTCCTGCAGTCTGGGCGGCAGTTCTGACTAGTCCTACTGGCCGGAAGTGGAGGAAGCGGACTTAGAGCGTAGAGCGAAGCTGCGCGCTGCTGGAGTGTGGACGGCTGGCGCGCAGACGCACGGTTCAAGTGGCTAAGGTGAGGGCTGGTTCTGGCTGGAGAGTGGGGACTGTAGCGGTGTGTACGAAGCCCATGTACAGTAGTTAGCCAGGATACCAGCTGGCAGCTGCATTATTTAATAGTGTGGTTGATGGCGAAGACACAGTCACCTATCTTCACCTTGCTCAGAGTCGCCTTCTGTTCTTCCCGTTGTTTCACGATGGTCGTCGTTCCGCTCAGTTCCACATCTCGACAGTCACTGTCATTGGCACTGGCTGCTCCTGTTTCCCCTCAGCACGGCCGGCGGCGTCTCCCACTCGCTCCTCATGACCGGGGTGTAGTCCCCAGCAGCTTGTAACCTTATTTACCGGAGCCGTTCCTTAGCTTTTTATTTCTGTAGATAGCTAACAGATGGTTAGTACATTTGTGCCAGTGTAGGAAATGTATGAATCTAAATGTCTGTGTATTAAAGAAGATTGGTCAATTGTACAGGGGTCTGTAACACAAGAAGGTGAAAGTACATATCGTGGGGTGTGTATGTGTAAGGGGAATATATCTAGTGATGATGCAGAGCCGCTCTTCACCTACACGTGTATCAGCACTAGATATATTCCCCTTACTCTCCCTAATACCCAAACTACACAAGATACATATCCCTACCTTCTGTCTAATACACATACACACCTTCTTGTGTTACAGACCCCTGTACAATATAACAATCTTCTTTAATACACAGACATTTAGATTCATACATTTCTTACACTGGCACACATGCGCGTAACGGTCGCAAGTGCATGAGAAGCTGAGGATGTGGCAGCGAGGTCCGAGAGGTATGTGGGGGTGGGAGATGCGGGAGGGGGGGGCCCATAATTATTATTTTTTTGCTATGGGGCCCAGTCATTTCTAGCTACGCCCCTGTCCCCATAGAAAACAAAAGGAAGAAGTTGTTACATGTAATGGCTGATGTATTGAGGGGCCTTTATTATCACACGCTATGGGTACTTGGTTTCTGGAGATGGGACATTGATCAAACCTTACCAACTATGTTACTAAGAAAACGTAAGCCAAACACATGAGAGGATATCGAGAGGAGATTTATAATTTCCTTTATACTTTTCCATTTTTTCGGATTTACTGCTGACTTTGGCAAAAAAAAAATGTAAAAATAAAAACTGTGAATCCAACCATATGATGGTACTATCTGAACTGCATTCAAAACTTCATAGGGTTTACTTTTTGTGCTGTAACCATGCGCTGTATTCATATGCTGTGAGCATTATTCCTGTGTTGTGACATCACCATTCCACATCACTATTATTATGTTTGTACTTTGAGATCACTGTGATTATTTACAGTTAAGGCTACTTTCACACTCGCGTTTTGGGCGGATCCGTCATAGATCTGCAAAAACGGATCCGTTACAATAATACAACCGCATGTATCCGTCATGAACGATCTGTTTGTATTATCTGTAACATAGCCAAGACAGATCCGTCATCAACTCTATTGAAAGTCAATGGGAGACGGATCCGTTTTCTATCTGTCCCCATTGACTTACATTGTGTGCCAGGATGGATCCGTTTGGCTCAGTTTCGTCAGGCGGACAGCAAAATGCTGTAGGCAGCGTTTTGGTGTCCGCCACCAGAGCGGAATGGAGACGGAACGGAGGCAAACTGATGCATTCTGAGCGGATCCTTTTCCGTTTAGAATGCATTAGGGCAAAACTGATCCGTTTTGGACCGCTTGTGGGAGCCCTGAACGGATCTCACAAACGGAAAGCCAAAACGCCAGTGTGAAAGTAGCCTTTTCGATGTATTGTGAGGTCATGGTTTCTATCATTGATGTGCTTTAGATTGGGCTTTTTTCCATGTAACCCAGGGGGTCCAGGACTAGTTTTCAGGCCAGGAGGATTGTACTGTTATATACTAGATATGTACAGTAACATGTACAGACAGCAGGTGGCAGCATCAGCCACAGTGAAAGTCTCTTCTCTGTTAGTGATAGTTTGCAGGAGAGTTAGGGTACATGCACATGCCACTGTATTTTTTGCAGATTTTGCACAAGGATTTTCTGGCAGTTTTCACTGTGTTTCAAACATTTTGGTGGATTTGCCCCCAGATATCAACCTTTGAATTGAAAAGGGTGAAATCTGCAATGCAGGTCAATTTCTGCATGGAAAATTTCCACACCATGTACATAAAATTTTGAAATATAGAAACATAGAATGTGTCGGCAGATAAGAACCATTTGGCCCATCTAGTCTGCCCAATATACTGAATACTATGAATAGCCGCTCATTGATCTCATATACTTAGCTGGTATTGTATTATGCTGTGGATATTCCACATGAAAATTTGCACATAATACACACCATGTGCATATACCCTTAAGGCACATTCACACAGTGGAGTTTGCAATGGGAGGCAGTGCTGCAATTCTTAGAGCCAACAGTTTAAAGCCACAATGTTGCCAACAAGGACCATGCTTGGACAAATGCCCCTGGAAGCCAGGGAGCGTGGTTTAGATCTAGTGAATGAAGCTAAAAAAGTGGCAGAAGCCACGGTGGCTTCTGTTGCAGAATACGTGGTGGATTTTGAGCATCGAGCATCAAAATTCCCCGGGTAAAATACCCTTAGGGGCTGTTACATGCATATTTGGCACTGTAGAAAGTCACTGTAAGATTTTGTCAGCAACCAGATATATTGTTGTAAATAGGATTTAAAGGAAACTGCAGCATGACCTATTTTTTATGACACTTTTTTATGCAGATTTGCTGCAGTTTTGATTACAGTGGGGAAAAATGTTGTTAGTATTGGGGTTACTATACATATAGTTTTAGGAATATTTCTTAAGCATTTTCCCATAAAAAAAAAATAAAAAAAAATCACTACAAAGTGGTGATGAAACTGCACATGGCTTTTATGCTGTGGGAATGGTGTGACGCTTTACCTCGTTGGGTAGCTTGTTTAGGTAGCCTTAAACCAGGGACTGTTGCTGTTTTGAGGACATTATGTCATCTTACTGCCTCAAGAACTCTTGTCAGCAGAGATTGGGGGAAATAAGCTTTTCACAAGAACTGCAGGACTGTCAACAAAAATTCCCCACCAATAACCCTTTTCTGGGCATCTTGTAGACACCCTTATTTACATCACCACTGTCATGGCAGAGGTGGTTTAGTAACTAGCTGTCTCCCATATTATTCCAAAAGCATATCCTAAAATGATGTCCTATTTTGTCTGGATTACCCACTTTAGCATAAACTACTATTATTTTCATCTTATTTTTACTAGAATTAAGACATTTTATTTATTTTTTCAATGTGTGTTTGCACAATGTTTATTGTAACGGACTGCTGGAGATAGCTGAGCGCTTGTACTTGACTATCTCCAGCAATCCCGTAAAGTTGAATGAAGCAGCGTACACGCACGCGTGTGGGCTGCTCCCTTCCAACAGGGGAACATGGGCCCCCGTTCTTGTCTCAAGTTGAGTAATCTGTACATAAAATTGTAAGAAGCTCATAAACCACAATATTTTATACCATATTCTTTTATATTTCACAAACACATCAAAATGAACTCCTCAGCATCCACACGTTACGTTATCACACCTCTACCTTGCTCCTGACTTCCTCCACAACAGCGCATGCACTGAATGGAAACTTGACATGTCTGTATGCACATATACATGCAGCAAAATCTGCGCATGTGCTGTTTCTATCCAATAACTGTTCAGCACTTGCATCATAGTGGAGGAAGCTAACCCAAGGTTTAAGTTCTCAGTCCACCATTGACTGTACTATTAGAAAAAGGCATATCACTGAAAGAGTCATAAAATATAACTTTTAATAGGTATGTTAAAAGCCTAATGACATATTTCTAACATTGGGGCGCCCCAGGTGAAAACACAACAAAACCAAAACATGATAGTTTACAAAAACAAAAGTGTAGGGCAAGGGTGGGGGTAGCAGGTATATCTCTCCCTAAATCACCCAAAATCCCTGACTCCAGAGTCAGACCTTGATGATAGATGCACTCCTACCAGCAAAATACCAAATAAAGCTGTCTTGAATGTCATCTTCAGCTCTTCAGAAGTAAATACATCAGAAGGTTTTTCCGATCGCTCAAATGTGGAAGTAGGGAATATGAACAAAGGACATAATTAAAAATAATATAAAAATAAAATATACAAGAACCAAATTATGTCAGGGCTGGCAGAAAATATAGAACAAAGACACAGATATCCTTGTCACACTGAATTGCGCAGCTCAAGGCTCTGTTTGTTTGCAACACAAAGCCCGGTAGGTCACCGGCACAGAACAGAGTCTTGCGCTGCGTGATGCAGCGCAACAAGGGGGCGCATCAGAGCAAGAAAATGCTCCACTAATATATATTCTATAAATAAAGAACAGATTATACCCATGTTGAGCCCTGAACCCGGAAAACCCCTCCTCCTCTATTGAATTTACCAAATCACAACTGGCCAAAGGTCTCAGTTTTGCACCAGACAATCATTTAGACTTTTGTTCTACATTATTAGGTTGCTAAGTTAATATCTGTTATCATAGTTAAAACTATGGGGGACATCTACTACATCAGTTTTGTGGCATAAAAATGTTGCAAGTGATGCCTGCGTATGTGTTGCGGATGTTTTTGTGACATTTGGTTAACCTTGCAACTTTTAGGAGTGAAGTAAAAAGTAGGTTGGTATTTCAGATTAGAGTACCTTTAAGTCTCATTTCTGATGTACGCTATATAGATGACCACCACATAATATGGAGAAAAGTATTTGCCCTCTGTACCAGGCTTTAAGTCTTATTTAAATAACAATCAATGTAATTTTGCTTTCACCTTTGTACCTCCCAATAAGAAGTTACGTTTTTGGATCTCTTACTGGAAATTTAAATTTAAAACTTATAGTGAAAACCTACTTTTAGAAACACTATACGCTATTCAACCAACTCCAAACCCATACAATGAAAAGTATACCTATGGGTGAATATACCAGAGCCTTCAGGCCCTGTTCAGTCATGCAAGACTTTAATAGTGAGTGTCAACAAATTTGTTGATGTGCATATAAACCTTGGATGCTCAGTACAGCTAAAGGTATTGTTACCTCTACAGGAATTTAGATTGTGAGCTCCAATGGGGCAGAGTAATGGTATTGTAAAGTGCTGCAGAATATGTTGGCACTATATAAGCAAGTAAAATAAATAAATCCAAATGCCACATAATAAATCATCAATATAATAAAGATAAAAACAAGATTCCCTGGCTACATTCAGTATACCATACTGCCTTGAATATAATAAAATTGCAAATATTATGTATAATATTATCTGCCTATTTTATACCAGAACAAAACTACAAAAAAGTCTTAGATAAAGGTTTTCAGTTTCTACCTAAAAGAGGTGTCACACTCGCCAACCATTTATCCCCCTCAAATTCTACTCAGATCGAGAGACATAAACTTTTTTTGTGCAAAAATATTTTTTTCTAAATACGCCCCCAAAAAGTTTAATTTGCCTATATATCCAAACTACCAAACAAGTCAGTCCACACTTAATCAATCTACACTCAATCAATCTACACTTAATCAAACTGTAGCACTACACATGTCGTATACATATTTGAGTGCATTACATGTAAAATGCAATATATAAGTTGTACATCAAGAAAATGTAAAGTAAGAATTGGAAAACATCTGAACAGTATCCTAATTCTTGAGGTTATATGTTGCTGATGACCAGCATATATGGGTCAAATTCCTTCCGTTGGCTGAATTTGCTTTGTATAACCGTGTCAATTCTTCTGCTGGGGTCTCCCCTTTCTTTTGTAACCATGGCTTCCCCCCCCCCCCCCCCCCCCATTTTAATTCTGGGTCATCTGTCTCCCCCTCTAACCCTGAACAGATAAACTCTCCTCCGAACTGTGCAAAGTTTGGGACCGGGTTCAATCGAACCTAGAAAAGGCTCAAAGTTCTCAAAAACTCAAGGCCGATAGAAGACGTTCAAGGGGGGTAAACTTTCAGGTTGGGGATAAAGTATGGTTGTCCTCCAAGAATCTATCTCTCAAGGTAGCTTCTAGAAAATTTGCTCCTCGTTTTATTGGACCGTATAAGATCACAGAGGTGATTAATCCGGTATCGTTTAAGTTGGAGCTGCCCGAGTTGTTCCACATTCATAATGTATTTCATAAATCTCTACTTTAAAAGGTATTTTGAACCTGTTGTACTGTTGAAAGCATTGCCTCCGCCGGTTCTTTTTAGTGATGCTGTCGAGTATGTGGTGTATCAGATAGTGGATGTCAGGAGAGTGCGTAATTCCTTACAGTACCTGATTCACTGGAAGGGGTATGGACCCGAAGAGAGATCTTGGGTACCCGCCAGGGAGGTTCATGCTCCTAGACTTGTTTGAAAATTTCATTTAGAACACCCTGAAAGGCCATCGCCTGAAGTCTTGGGTCCGGTTGCCCCTCGTAAAAGGGGGGGGGGTACTGTCACGGGGCGCCAAAGGCGCACTCGGTCTCCCATCAGCCGCAGACCTGCTGCTTAGCTTCGGGAGCGAGGATCTGTCTTTGGCCTCATTCCCAGGGCGGCTTTGCTAGCTGGGAGGCTCCCTGCTCCTAGGTCTGCCTTGTCTGTCTGTCGGTCATGTGACGCTGGCCACGTCACATGACCCTCAGACCTCACTATAAATACAGGCAGCCTGCTGGCCACAGGTTGCCTGTTAATTCTAGGTTCCTGGCTATTTGTTGGACTACTGAATACTCACCTGATCCTGTTCCCTGACGATCCTTTGCCTGCTCCTCCTGTACTGCGCATCCCTCCTGGTATTGTGACCTCAGCTCCCACCTGACTACTCTTTGTGGACTCCTCTGGTACTTTTCTACTCTCCGGCTTCTCCTGACCATTCTTTGCTTAACCCTTTGTACTGCGTAGCTCTCTTGGTTCTGACCCGGTCTATTCATGTTCCGTATTTTGTCTTGTCTGTCTTCCCTGCACATATCCTAAGTAAGGGACTGTCATCCAGTTGTCCCCTGTCATCAGGACTCGTGAGGCAAGTAGGCAAGGCCAGGGGTAAGGGTGGAGCGTGGTGGTCACTATCCTTCCCCCTGTGTGTGTGTGTGGACGTGACCATTACACAAAGGTTTAAAAAGCCAGTCTGTGGACCGCGCTACATGGCGGCTGCTTGAGTGAAGCGCTCCCGCCAACAAGCTGCCTAAAGCTACTAAAGTACTCTCACTCCGTGCCATGGTTAAGATCCAGCCGAAACCTGCTGTTGTAGACACTACCGGGGACCCTCCAAACCACTTTGCAGGCTCCAGGATGGAGAGATTCGTCCATAAACGAGAGGCGCTGCCTCAGGCCAGGTTAGATAAGATGGCGCCCAGCGGGAAACCCGCTTCTCGTAAGCCTGATGCAGGCTTCAGCGAGTGCACCTCGCATTCAGAGGAGGACTTTCAATTGTCCCAGAAGGAGAGAGATCCTATCCCGCTATCAAGGGACTATCTAGACATGGCCCTGCAAAAAGCGTTGGCCCCGATAGCAGAGGACTTGTCCTCTATCAAGATTGATATCCGCCATATTGGTAATAGGGTTGAGGCCCTTGAACAGTCGCAGGACGTGCTCCATTCCTATGCGGTATCCACAGCTCAAAGCTTGGATTCACACAGGGCGGCTATCAACTCTGCACTGCTATCTATCGAAGACCAGGAAAACCGTAGCCGCCGCAAGAACATCAGGATTCGGGGCCTGCCTGAGGCGGCAGACAAGGAGAATTTGTTCGCCGCCATGCAATCCTTATTCACCTATCTGTTGGGCGCGGAACGCGCAAAGTCTGTGGTGGTTGAGAGGGTTTATAGAGCCCTTCGCCCTAAGCTGGCTACCTCAGAGAATCTGCGGGATATAATTTGTGGCCTTCTGAGTTTCCGCGACACTGAAGCCATCTTGCACAAAGCCAGAAGCCTGGAAGTAGTGAAGATTGAGGACTCAATAGTCTACCTTTATCAGGATGTGGCCTCTTCCACCCTGCAGAAAAGGAGCTTACTGAGGCCTCTCACAGATGCCTTACGTTCTGCTAAAATCGCCTACCGCTGGCTTTTTCCCTTTGGGATCCTTATCTCTGCCGGCAACAAGCGTCTTTCGATTCGCGACCCTGAGGATTTGAGCTATGGGGCGTTCTGCAGATTCCCCCTATGAACATCCCGTCTTGGCTACCTGTCCCCCCGGTTGGCGATCCTCCTCCTCTTCCATCCCCTTGGTCCACTGTGGGTAATTCTAGACCCAAGAAGCCAAGATCATCCCGGATGGACTCAAACGATTGAACTTCATAAGGGGTTGATGGGTAATGTTTCTATATCGGCTCGGTGTTTTTCCCATTTACTCAGATGGGATAGAAGTGGTCTTCTCCCCAGCAGACTGACCTGATTGTCACTTTACTTAAAATTATTTTTGCTCTTATTCCATTATGCTCCTTCCCCTCTCCCCTTCCTCCCTTTTCCTCCCTGTCTCTCTCCCCCCCCCCCCTTGCCCTTTTCCTTCCCCCCCCCCCTTCTAACCGAACCCTGGCGCGGGGTTAGACAAATAGGGAAAACATTTTCTTTGTTTTCTTTCTTTTTCTTTCTTCCTCTTCTCTCTATATCTTTTTTCCCTCCTGCCTGTGTCAATGGCGGCTTGGGCAGATCAGGATGTTAGGATGTATACTCCTTACTCCCCCCCACTCCCGTCTCGTCATGGAGCTCTACCTTGTTGGTTTTCACCATACATTTTAATGTGTATTCATTGCTTTTGCTATTCCCTGTTATGGATATGTTATTTTTTGTTTTTTATTTACCTTTGTTCTTTGTTTTTTCTTTATTCGAGGAAATATGGCTTTTATACAGGAGCTCTCCTTAATGTTTCTTATTATGGCGGCTTTGATGATTAATGTGGCCTCATTTAATGTTAATGGATGCAACAATCCCGTTAAACGCAGCCGTGTATTTCAAATATTAAGGAGAGAGAAGGCAGACATAGTGTTGCTCCAGGAGACCCACTTTCAGGTGGGTCATGCCCCCAACTTGTCTCGCTCTGGGTTTAATAAATGGTTCCACTCGTGCCACACCAGTTCATCTAGAGGGGTTAGCATCGGAATCCACAAAAATTTGCCTTTCTCTGAACCTTCTATAGTAACAGACCCTGAGGGTCGCTTTTTATTTCTCTCTGGTAAAATAGGCACTGTAGCGGTCACCATTTGCAATCTATATGCCCCTAATAAACGTACGGTGTCTTGGCTTAAGAAAATACTAAGTGATATAGCTGTAGTTCAATCTGGTTTTTTGTTGGTTGGTGGTGATCTTAACCTGACTCTAAATCCTATTTTAGATGCCTCATCTGGGAAATCTGCTGTTTCTTTTGGCGCTCTGGGGAGACTGCAGGGCTATTTGCGAAATCTCAACCTGTGTGATGTTTGGAGGTCCTTGCATGCCGACTCTAAGGATTTCACGTTCTACTCCAGTCCTCACAGATCTTACCAGAGGTTAGACTATCTCTTTTTACAGGATAGGTATCTGCAGCAGGTGCAAAGGGTTGATATCCACAATATCACGGTCTCAAATCATGCCCCGCTTTTCTTATCCGTGTCTCTAACCGGGGTTAACTCGAGAGAATGGTCTTGGCGATTTAACCCCACCTTTTTGAGCAGTCCCTCTCAAACTAGTGCTTTTTCAAAACTTATAACTGACTATTTTATCACCAATTCCTCATCTGAGGCTTCTCCGGCTTCAATCTGGGAGGCACATAAAACTGTAATCCGGGGGGAACTTATCTCACTGGGCTCATTTGTTAAAAAGAAGCAAGCAGCTGACATCAACGTCCTTCTGTCCAAAATAGTGACCTTAGAATGCACACATAAGAAATCCCTGGCCCTTAGAGATCATGACCAACTAGTGTCTCTTAGGAATGATCTGAAATCACTCCTTAATGCAAAAGCCGCAAATGCCTTTGTTAGACTGAGACACAAGCAATATGCTCATGGCGATAAAGGCAATAAAATCATGTCCGCCATGATCAAGAAAAGATCTGAGCAAGCCCATATTAAGTCTATGCACTCGATGGGTGGTAATGAGGTGTCTGCCACTGAGGATATTGCTAGTGTTTTCACCACATACTATCACTCCCTTTATAATATACGACAAGGTGAAACTTCAGCGGATTTGGCGGATCGTATGCTGCAGACCTCTGAATTTTTGTCTTCCCTCAAGCTACCGGCTCTGACTGATGAAGATAAAGTCTCACTTACTTCGCCTATCACTCTAGAGGAGGTGAAAAGGGTCTTATCCTCTATTCCCCCGGGCAAGAGCCCTGGCCCGGATGGGTTCCCGATGTCATATTTTAAAAAGTTTAATTCACCCAGACCAGGTGGGTTTTGTAGGTGGGCGGGAGTGTAGGGACGGCACCGTGAGGGTATTGCATGCCATTGAATACGCTCTTGCTAACAACACACAACTCACCCTTCTCAGCACTGATGCTGAGAAGGCGTTTGATCGAGTGGATTGGAAGTTTATGGAGGCATCCTTGCTTAAATTTGGCTTTCCTCCCTCCTTTGTCCGTGCGGTGCTGTCCCTCTACTCCTCGCCTCGGGCGCGGGTCAGGATTAATGGGACCCTATCCTCCTCTTTCTCCATTTCTAATGGTACTAGGCAGGGGTGCCCCCTCTCCCCCTCTTTATTTATTTTGTGTTTGGAGACGTTGCTTCAGGCAATTAGGCAAAAGGATGACATTGTGGGTTTAAAAGTGGGGCCGTTGACCCATAAAGTAGCGGCATTCGCCGATGACATGCTACTTCTTCTGCCTAACCCAACTGAAGCGTTCCCTATAGTGCTTAGCCTATTTGAATCATTTGGACAAATCTCCAACTTCAAGATAAACCTTTCTAAATGCACAGCTCTGGGAATTGGTGTCCCCGATTCCACTATTTCTTTTCTGGCCCGTGCTTTTCCTTTTCACTGGGCGACCTCACACATCTCTTATTTAGGAGTGAACATATCTGCCCGTATTGACCAGGCCTATTCTTTGAACTATTCCCCCTTACTCAATAACATTAAGGACCAATTGAAGAACTTCCCTTTGTTTCTTGGATGGGGCGTAAGAACATTGTTAAGATGTATATCTTACCCAAAGTTTTATTCCTTCTCCAAACACTGCCCATTTATCTTCTGGATTCTTTCTTTATGTCCCTCCGTAAGGTTATATCCGGTTTCGTTTGGAAGCAGGCTCGCCCGAGGCTATCACATGCCCAGTTGATACTCCCTAAACATAAAGGAGGTCTCGGTTTACCTGACGTAAAACTTTATTACCAAGCAATCCAATTACGTTCGTTAATAGAATTGAAAAACCCCAATGTCTCGAAATTGGCTTGTCAGATAGCCCGTCTCTCTCTCAAACCACCTGAGTTGGCTCGGTTATGGTCGGTAGGATCGGATGGGGCAATGGTCTTGGATTTGTCCACTTTATTTAAGGGTCAACTCCTCTCTTGGCGCATGCACGCCTCCCAATTTAAATTCGCTATTGGCCCTTCCCGTCATGCCTTTGCACCTGCTGCCGTACTGTCTTGACCCGAGGTACTGTGATGATTTGGGTATATGGGATTCCTTTGGAAACACTCCCTTGGGTGATATACTCGTAGGGAATCAGATTCCCGCCTTATCCGACCTTCAGACCTCGACACAGTTCAAGATTACGCTCACTTCTCTTCCATATGTAAGATTTACTTGGGATCTGCCAATAAACACTTTATCCCCTCGTGGTACGATATACTTGTAGTCTCCCCCAGTCCGACGAAGAAATTAGTCTTCTTGCTTTACAATAAGTTACTACTGGAGGGCATTCAATCTAGACCCCCCCTTATTGGGCAGTGGGAGAAAGAGCTTGGGATTTCCCTCTCAGATGAGGAGGTGTCATTGGCCCTGAGGAATTCTCATGGATTCTCTAGGTGTATCCGAATCCAGGAGAATTCCTTCAAATTGTTAACTAAATGGTACCGCTCTCCAGACATGATGCATAGAATCGATATAAGTATTCCCCCGATTTGTTGGAGATGTCACAAGGCAGTCGGCACACTATCCCACATTTGGTGGTCGTGCGAAGGCATTTCTCCTTTCTGGTCCGAGCTTGGTGGGCTTCTCCAACAGATCATTCCTTCAGGTGCTAGGCTATCTCCTTCTCTGGTTCTCCTTAATGTTCCCCCAACAGGTCCTCCCCTTCACAAACGCTCTTTATTAGCCCATTTATTGGCTGTGGCCAAATTACTGGTTCCCTTGCATTGGCTGTCCGACAGAGCCCCTTCCACTGCTGACTGGATACTTAAAGCTAACGAGATCTGTAGGTTTGAGGAATTATCCAGTTGGGAGACTCTCTCACATGATAAATTTCTGGTGACATGGGGCCCCTGGATGGACTGGTGTAGGTCGAGATCTGGTTGAGGTCTCCTTGTAGTAATGCCTTCTATATGCGGCTTCCCTCCTTTGTGTTTATCTCCATATTTAGGAACCAACAAATCTTACCGTTATCTGTGCCTCCTGGTCAGTCAACATTGAGCTTGCACTTTCCACTGTATGTACTTAGTGCCTTTAGGTCCCTGAGCCTTATCTAGTTGTTGATATGATGCCTCTTCTGTCATATGGCCTTTTAGAAAGCCTGTTCTTATGTACATTGACTAACTGACTCATTTTCCATGTATGCGTTGTAATTTGGACGCTTCCTCGATTTTTGGGCTTGTTGCCCTTATGTTATTGTTACATATCATTATGATGGCAATAATAATAAAATAAAGATATGATAAAAATAAATTAAAAAAAGCCAGTCTGTTTGCTAATGAAGTTATGTTTTCTTTTAATCCCGCCATGGGATAGCTCATGTGTAGCTATTATCTCTGATCTCCTGACCCCATGAATATTCATTATAGCTCATTTCTTATCAAACAGATAAGAATATGTCTTAAATAAATGTTTATGAAGTCAGGAGATCAGAGATAAGAGCTACACATGAGCCGACAGATGACAGAATTTAAAGAAAACAGAAAGTCACAGCTTGCTAGCAGACTGATTTTTTAACAGTTGTATCTCAAAAACAGCTAAGCATTTTTAAATAAAGACTAATTAAAAATATGATTTTCAAAATAAAATGCAATAACAAAAAAAAAAGAATTACAACATATAAGCATTTGATGTTGAATTCTATCCTTACATTTTGATGCATGTTTGCCAACTCGACTTTTTGGCAGAGAGGATATTGAGAAAGTTTTACAATGAGGAGGATGTAAGAACATGAAATTATATAGTACATATTGTTTGGAGGTGCTAATCTTTTTCTTATTTTTTTTTTTTTTTGCATGACACATTTGGAGAACTGGCTGCCTCCATTTAGACCATTCACTCCCACCCATCTGTCCAAGGCTTTTATTAGGACCAATGTTGGATCCTACATTGCCCTGAATTCATTTTTTTAGGCCTATGCCCAAGAGAGACATGTCTGATAGTGTAAGCTCCTATCTAAAGAAGTCACCTTGTCGTTAGGAGATGGGCCCACTCAATGTTGTTCAAAACTGTGCGCAAAGAACCTCAAAATTTAATGTACAGTAAGTACCTCAGTAATTGAACTCACAAATAATCCATGTTTTCAATATTTGCATATGTCTTTCCACATGGAGCTGTGTACTGGCAAATGTAGCTGTGATAGGTATCATTTTGTGGAAAACCCCTGTAATACTTGTGATCACTGGAGTGCTAGTTATGTATTAATTCTCCTGGGTCTTAGATCCAGACCTACTCTGAATGTGACAAATATCACAAACCCACAATACTTGAAAAACAATGCATGCAAATAAAAACAAAATTTAAACTTTTAAAGAAATCTCTAAAACAAATGTTTGTTTAAAGTGTTCAACAGCCCTTCCCCCAGACATGCCACTTTAATTTGTCTTCTTATTCATTTTCACTGTTAGAATTTGGCAGATTTTATATTTCAGGAAATAAACTTCTTTTTTTAATGAATGGTTGAGTGTCTGTGTGAGGCATTGGATGAGGAAGTTGCTCCGGTAATTGCTCATGACTGTTGAACTCAGGGTAATAACACAGAAACATCCTGCATGAGTTAAGTGAAGGATCATAAGTCAGAGCTGCAGTTAGTGGTAGACCACTATGACCTGTTCTATAAGGAAAGTATGCAGTTATGTGCATTGAGTAAGGGTTTGTGCCATATCATCAGGCTCTGAATGCTGGAAAATTCAAACACCTTTAACTTTCTTTTTATTACAGATGCTATGTACAAAGGATAAAATTAAATGCGTTTAATGAATACATTTATTAACTATAGACAAATGTGCATGCAAATACAAAAATAATCATAGATTATGTTATACATATATGACATGTTTTAGTTTAGCCCCATTAACAGCAAATACTAACCATTTCAATACTGACAAAACACTGTTTGAAAAAGCTCATTTTTCCCCAGGACAGCATTTTTATACAAGAAGCCCTTTGTTATCTCAGGATGATACCGTGGATCTGGATCCCTTGCTGTTTTTTGTTGTTCAATTTCTTCAGGCATGTTCTGTAGTGTGTCTGAAAATTACATGAAGGCTTAAAGGGGTATTTCTATCTACTCATCTCTCTGGAGAATGGCTTGATTTCAAAGTTTAGACAGGGGCATATGCACACCACTTTCTAGCAGACAATGCCATTGGCCTTCTCCTGCAGAAACGTGGATCTGTAGTTGTGTATACATTATTTTAATTTATTTTAATTATTTCAATATTTCCCAATGTGTGTCACATGAATGTCTTACACGTGATATTGTGCTGTCTGACTAATCTTGTCCTCTATTCTATCTAAAATTATAGTCTACCCAGTGCTTTATTTATTATGTATTTTAATTAAGGATGAGTGAATCAATTCATAACAAACTGGATTAGTTATGAATTTCACAATAATTCCTCCGCAAAACGAATCTGAAGCTTTTTTGATTTGCTTTGGACGAATGGTGTAAAAAGGCACCATCTTACTGTCCATGTTTCCTGGTAAAACCATGAGGGAGGAAAAAGATGGTCACATGACACTTGGACATGGGGGGAGGGCTTGCCCTGGTTGGCTCAGAGGCTGACAGACAGCCTGTATTAGCCAATCAGAGGGACAGCAGGAAGGAAGCTGGCTGTGCAGAGTGAGAAGAACGTCATTCTGCCTTGTAGTTGTGACCTAGAAGGAAGCTCTAAGAGCCTGCTGCAGACATAGCCCACTAATATACTGTATAAAAAGATTATAGGCAGCAAATAGGTGATAGAGAAAGTATAAGAAGATTATAGGCAGAAAATAGGAGGTATACTTGGGAATTTAGGAATATTATAGGAACTGGTCACAGGTGTATTTGCTGGCAGGCTACTGTCAACTAGTTCTACATTACAGATTAATGCAAAAATTGTCTTTTGGGGGGGGGGGGGGGCGTTTCTATACAAATTACATTCTTGAAAGCATTGAAGAATTTCCCCCTTTGTCTAGAAACCAGTTTCTATTTACCATTTGTAATTGGTCATCTCAGTGTGTTATAGCCATGTTACTGAACGAATTGTACATTGCCACAAGATGAGCAGTGGATACAGCAGGAAACACATTTCTTATAACCATGTTAGTGAAGGCCTTATCTACATCACTGCATCTAGGAGGAGTAGGTGACATCAGAGGAGGCAGGCGGTGGGCAATGTACTGACAAAACCTCACCAAAAACTTGGCAGGGCCAGATCTGCTTCTAATGTGGTCAGTTCAGGAACTAGTGATACCAGTGATACTGGATCAAAACATTCCAGACCTAGGCCAAGCGTGGCTGCCTCTAGCTCTGTGCGAGCAACTCCTGTATGGTGTTTTTTTTCTCCACAAGGTCGGCGCACACAACCACAAACATAGGTACTATACCAGGGCTCTATTGCAGCACATCAAGCAGCATCACTAGATCCTGTGGGAAAATAGAACTGAACAGAATTCCGAAGCAGAACAAGTGTGTCCTCCTTCTTATGGTCTTCTTTGTGGCAGGAAGCCCGCATCCCTAAACAGTACAATGTCCTTGTCATCATGAGCTGCTTCTTCTCCTTCTCAGACTCCTCCTTGTCCCTTGCTCCATCATCAGACATCTATAACGGAATGTGTGGCCCTGAGAAAACTATTCGCAACCAGCAATTAGCTTATGTGTAACCTGTATGCCAAGTTGCTGGCTTTGCAGTTGCTACCGTACCACTAAGGCTACTTTTACACTAGCGTTTTCTTTCAAGGATCCGTTTTCTGTTGTGTCAGATTGTGTCAGAGAAAACGGATCCATCCCCATTGACTTGCATTGTGGGTCATGCCGGATCCGATTTGCTCTGCACCCCATGACGGAAAGAAAACCGCAGTATGCTGTGGTTTGCTCTCCAGTATCGGAATGCAACCAAAAGGAACGGAATGCTTTTTGGAGTACTCCATTCTGTTCAGTTACTTTTGTCCCCATTGACAATTAATGGGACAAAACTGAAGCGTTTTTCTCCGGTATTGAGATTCTATGACGGATTTCAATGCCAGAAAATAGAAACGTTAGTGTGAAAGTTAGTTGCGGTATATGTGGCACACTTCTGCACCTTCACCCAAATTTAATTCTGTACTTCTGCCCAGTGGTATGTTAAAATTGTCTTGTTCTGCAAATGTTTTGAAGTTCCGTGCCTTCACCCAAATTTAATTCTATTCTATAGCAGTCATCAGCTGACTCTTCCTTGGCTCTGTGGTCAGTCATCAATAATAGAATGTGTGGCAAGAAAACAACTCTACAAACTCAGCAATACGGTTGTAACCAAGTTGAACTCTCACCTGGCCAAGCTGCTGGGGATACAGTTGCTGCTGTACCACTTAGTTGTGGGAATTGTGGCACACTTCTCTGCATTTACCAAAATAGATTTTTTTTTCTGGGCTGTATTTTCCCACATGCCATCACAAATGTGTCATACTTCTGCACTTTCACCTAAATATTAGTCACCACTTTCCAGCTGTCTCTGCTACAACAAGTAACAAGTAGCAGTAGCCACTGCAGGCAGGTCAGTTTGCTAGATGTTGCATGATGGAACATTTTTTTTTTACTGCTGCACCACCTGACAAATATCAGAATATGGAAATTCACCGCCTGTACAACAGGGTTTAGTCGCACCTAGACAGTTCCCTTTCTCCACACATACTGTTTTCCCTTATCCCATGGACTCTTGGCCAAGCAGGTGTCCTTCAAATTTGTACTTCTGCGCTTTCACCAAAATTGAATTCTGTCTGCCAGATTTTTTTTAAATTGTCTCATTCTCTAAATGGATGTGGCCTTTCTGCAACACATACCGAGTTCCCTGACCCCATGGACTTCTGGGAAGGCAGACTGAAACAGTGGCTGGCAAAAGAGCAAACATTTGCAAAAAAAAATTAACAATAGAGATAACTTATCATAAAAAGTCCTAGGAGACTAGAGGGTGTTATATACCAATTTTCAGGGCAATTGGAGCAACTTTGATTAGTGTAGAAGAGATTCAGGTACAAATTATTTTTTTTATTTTTTATTTATCTAATCAGACACAAAACAAATTCGCTCAACTCTAATTTTAATCACTGCTCTGTGCAAAATGTCAACTGATCTCCCAAAGTTATGAGACTTTTACAATATACATGTATTTTGTTCATTTCAACTATAACCATTATTATTAGGCTGGTTTCACATCAGCAAAGGATCCTTTTTATGACGGATATGAATGGCTTCCAATGAAGCCCATTGACTATAATGAGAAGGTCCGAATTGAGCTTTCAATGTACAGTAGCTGTGAACAAACACTAATAATAAAACAACCAGAGCATTGCAGAATAAACCTGCACTATGTGATATTCAAACCGAGAAGAATAGCCCAAATAGCAAGTGATGCAGTTACTGAATCAATGGTTTCAGACATCCTTTCTGTAATGCAATGAGTCTCAGAACAAGTAAGTTTTGTATTTTATTGAGGAACAACCAATTTGGCAAAAAACGGTAAAATAGATATCTGAAAAACAAAAGATGTAACAAACATACAGTAAAGCAAAGCACAACAAGTGCACTCCAATCAGACCGGTTAAATATAGAATCACATAATCATGCAAATGAATGAGTGAATTGTGTTGGACTAAATAAGACATTCTGCTGCTTTAAAGGTCTTAACAATCATGATCAATCAAAAGAAAGTTATAAATGAACCACATTTCACAGGCAGATTGATTGCATATGCTGTATATAGGAAATAACAAGATCATTTCTGATGGTATGGAAGACTGAACAAATGTGGACAGTTTCACGTAAGGTTTACTTTAAATAGTTTTCATGATACGGGCACAGTGGGCAGATGTATCATTGAGCTGTAAATTTAGAAAATTAGATTAAGAATGGCCCTTTCGAAATGTATAATTAAAACTCTGAGTTAAAGGGACATTCTATTCCATGTTATAGAGCTGGTGTCCTAGTTGTAGGGCAGTTTGTAGTGTTAGATTTACCACTTTTAAAAAGGTTACACACTTCTTATACCTGTGAACTAGTCTCCCTGTATACATAAGTAACACATTTCTGCTGGCATCCCATCTCACATGGTACAGGTCATGGGGACTTGAGATCGTCAAGGTTAACTTCTCTTACTTGCTTTAATCTACTTGTATGGAATTTGAATTAAGAAGACCTTTAAACAGTGGTAAGTTATTTCCTTTCTCTGGATGTTATATCATCGGTGAATAACTATCCCGGTGAAATGTAAGCAAAGTGTCCCTGCACTCCTGCTTAAATATAATGCCTTGCGGAGGGCTTGTGACAGTCAAAGTCCATAATCATCCAACAATTCAGCAGTCATCCCCATGGACAGTTTATTTCAGGCTCGTTCAGACTTCAAGCAGAATAAGGGCTGTATTACACCAACAGACTCACAGGTAGTGGTGCACATGTGAATGCTGCTTCCGCTTCAGTTACCTGTGCATCTTTCGCTTTTTGAAGCAGTTCAGTATAACAACTGCTTGAACCATTCAAGTAATTACACTGTGCCACTGCTGCAAAGGAGACGGCACAAGTAATTTTGAAGCAGAAGCAGCATTCATACATGACTATACTTGTTGTGCCAATAAGCCTCAAATAAATTCATGCAAGTAGGATCCAATATCTTGTATTCATTTATAAAGTAAATTTTTCATTAATATAATATTATTATTATTTTTTTTTAATAGTCAAGGAAGATATGGCACTCATATATCCGGAGGACTGCTCAAACACTTGATTTTATTATATTCAGATATTTTGTAGGTCACAAATATAAAAAAAAAACATTAATATAAAAACACCATACAAGATACGTAAATTGTACAAGAATTAATACACAATTAATTAATTCTACCTATATGTCTAGCAGCAAATGTAATCGGGTCATCGAATAATATGATCGTTCGAGCAGGGTGTCGATCAGACCATTATCATATATTCGATAACCATAATACATTCGATAAACGCAATTGGTATGTCCACCACAGTATACTCTGGTTAACAAGTATAATGATCGTTCAGGCCAGATTTTCGATCAGATAATCACCAGATTTTTAACATTAGCGATCGCCGTTTAACATGTTGAAATGTATTTGTGTATTTTCACAGAAAGAAAAACGTGGTTTCAGTTTGATTATTGGCTGTGCGTTATAGGTGTTTATATCGATCCAACACCATATATTCGATCAGCTCACAAAGTCAATATAGAAACACTGTGCAATAATTTACAAGTTAGCTTGAATAATTCGGGATTCCAGCTCTCTGGTGGCGTCCCACCTCTTTATGAGCTGTACTACTCCCTTACCTCCAAAGCAAGTTATAGCTTTTTCCTCTGCTCTCCGCTGCTTCAGCATCTCTCGTGCTCAGATCCTGGGTTGCTCCAATCAAGGTGGAATGGAATAATATGGCTCCAGTGAATTTTTAGCAGGCACGGGACAATCTGTTCTCAGCCAGCAGATAAAAAGAAGAGGTGCAAGTCCTGGTAGTCTGTAGCGTACGCAGAGATGGTGGTATTAGAGGGTCCAAATTACTCCCTGACGCGTTTCGAAGTCTTATTCGAGTTCTGACTTCTTCCTCAGTGGCAATATTATTATTTTTTTAGACTGTAGATTTTTATTAGCACATTACGTGCAACATTTTCAATAATACAGAAATAAAGAAGAAAAACAAAGTGATACAGCATAGTTTGTACAGAGTCCAAAGTGGACCATTGAGATGTAAAAAAGGCACAGAGACAGCGCATACAGCAGTACAAATACCATGACTATGTTTAATAATGTATCACAATAAACTCAAGACAAGATAACTGACAGAACACAAAGGGAAAGGGACGGATGGGTAAAAGTAAGAACGGGGATGTTGAGTAGGTATCCCATGGAAGCCAGATTGCTTGGAATTGTTCCACAGTGTTGTTAAGGAAAGCCGTGACATAGTCCATGGACCTGAAGTCACGGACCCAGGTCAGTAGCGTGGACTTGGTGGGAGGGGTAGTCTGTTTACAGGATTTAGTGATCAAGGTTTTAGCTGTGGTACATAGGGAGAGCAACAGTCTGGAAGACCACTTGCTCAGCCCTGGAGGTGGTGAGTTGAGTAGGTAGACCTTTGGGTCCAGAGGTCACTATAGGGGATCCTAAAAGGGAGTGAGCCACATCTTTTACCTCTTCCCAAAATCGGGTAATGCTAGGGCATGTACAGAAAATGTGGTACAAGGAGCCTACATCGTTCAATCACTGCCAGCAGACAGACGGAACTGTGGGGTTTATACAATGTAGGAGAGCAGGAGTATAATACCAGTGCATTAGCAACTTATACTGGGTCTCCTTGTACATGGTGCAAATAGAGGATTTGGCTTCCCTGTTCCATATAGTCTGCCAGGCACTGTGAGAAAGAGGTGATCCGATGGCAGCGGCCCATTTATCCATGTACACATGGTGGAGGATCTCGCCCTCCGCACAGGTGGCCAAGAGGTGGTAGATGAGGGAAATCAGTCTCCTTGTTCCGGTGCATAATCGGCATAGACATTCAAATGGTGTAGGGAGTGACACCTTAAGTGAACCAAAAGCAGTACTCTCATAATGACGAACCTGGAGATAGTGGAGTCTCTCAGTCGTTGGTACTTTCGATTGCTCCTGGAGCTGCGCAAAAGATTTAAGTGTCAAAGTAGCAGCATCTACAATACCCACTAAGAAAAAGAGACCCAACGACGACCAGACCTGGACCATAGAGGTGGTTAAGCTGGAGGGGATAGCTGGATTGTAAAGGAAGGAGATGATGGAGGAGTGCTGGGAAGCTAAGGCAAATCGGCTGTGGCAGGTGTCCCATACGTGCTTGGTAAAGGCCATGGTCTGTTGGAGGAGGCGTAATTCTGACATAGGGATCCGCACTGGGAGGGTCTCAAAGTACTAGAACAATTTTGGGAGGAGAGACGCAGAAACGGAAGCTGGGAGGTGGGGGGGGGGGGCATACACATTACAGAGCACGAGAGGGCGACCTTGGTAAATCCCTTCTAGAATAACATAGTGGCCCGCAGGGTTTATGTTAGAGGAGGATACTTTGATGGAGCAAGAGGCAGACAGCAATATGGCAACACCTGCCTTTCAACGACTATGATTATCAAGGAAAGCGGGGGGGCTAGTGGTGCTTGGCAAAACTAAAAGATCCTGTCGGGTCTAAGTGGGTCTCTTGGAGAGAGGCCATGTCTGCCCCTAGGTTGCGGAGATCCCGGAGGACCAAGCGCCTTTTGGCATTGGAGCCCAGCCCCTTAACATTCAAGGTGACACACCTAAAGTAAAGTAGAGTAACAAGGTGTCTTACCAGCAGCGAAAGTAGTATCAGTAGAGCAGGGGGGTGGTCACTCCAGGGGGGGGGAGGGAGGCTTATTCCAGTTCTTCCAGGTTATCCTCTGTAGGGTAAGAGAAGAGGAAACAGGAGGAAATGAGAGAAAGACACGGAGGGAGAGAGGGAGGAGAGGAGAAAAAAGTGAACAGACTAACAGAGTCTGAAAAGGAACCAATCCCAGCAGTACAGACTTACTGAATCCCGCTGTCTGGGGACCAAATCAGTCACGTTGCGTGAGGGGGGGGGGGGGGGGGTAACCTGAGCAAGACCAATAAGTCAAGAACAGTAAGAAGAAAAGAAAACAATCTTGGTCAATAGGCGGCAACTACGCCACCATTATAACTTTCTGGGCCCCGATCGGGCGAAAACAGTGGAGTCCCCAAAATAAAGGCTATGGCGAGTGACATTGATAGGGAGACGTTCCTCCAGGTTCAGGAAGCGACGATCTTGCTGAAGGGGACATTCCTCCAGGATCCGCAGATGGCACTTTGGGCGAGGGTAGACGACATCTCTTATGGCCTCCCGTCGTCTGCAAGGAGAGTGGGGCGGGCAGGAATGTTATGGCAATCTCCCAGTCACGGAGGTCTGGTACTGGCAAGTCAAGCGTGGCACAGAATGGGTCCAGGTTGGCATAGGACCACAGTGAGACCGTTTATCCGGGCATTTAGGGCAAAGGGGAACCCCCAGCGGTACGGGATCTTATGGTCCCTCAGGGAGTCCAATAGGGGGCAAAGATGGCAGTTTCTGCAGTGTGATCCATGACAAGTCCTGAAAATTTGGACCCGGGTCCCTTGGAAATCAAAAAATTGGAAGTCCCTGGCTATCATCATGATCGCCTCTTTACGGGTGAAGTCATGGACGCAGCAAATAATGTCCCTGGGTTGGGAGGTGGATCCTTTGGGCCGAAGAGCTCTATGAGCCCTGTCCAGCTTAGTAGAATGGGAGGGGGGAGTCCCCCACTATTTTGTTGAAGAACACGTCCAAAGTTCCTTGTATGTCCTCCTCCCCCTGGGGCTCCGGGAGGCCACGGATCCTAATATTGTTCCTCCTCCCTCGGTTGTCTAAGTTCTCCAAATGGCGCTGCAAGTCACGAAGCCCCACTGCCTGTGAGGACATTGAGGTATGAAGTTGAGAGACACAGGACCGCGTAACGTTGTGATCCTTCTCCAGGGTCCCCACTCGGGTAGCAATAAAGTGTAGGTCACGCCGTACAGCGGAGATTTCAGAGCGGCATGTTGCAGTGACCTCTGTGACTAGGGCCCTGAAGGGTGAGTATGGAGGCCCATTCCATGTGCGGGGGGACCACCGCTGGTTCCATGGTCAGAGAATGGGGAGTGAGCGGGGGTATGCGCAGCATATTACTGCATGGAGGGGGTAGCCCCTATGTCTTCTTCAAATTCCAAAAGGGAAAGGGGGGCAGGGAGCACTGTCACTATATTATTTAAATCTGGAGGGTCCCTTCTGCAGGGGGAGAGAGCCGGGGGGAAGGATGGCAGAGGGGGGTCCGAGTGATTCTTCTGGATACAGACCTGTGGGGGCACTTCTTCAGTAGCTGGTGCGCCAGCACATGCAGGCACCATCTTTAATGCCGGGGTCCTCCTGCTAGGCTCACGTCCGGGGCGGTGGTGGAGAGGCTGGAGGCTGAATGGCTTCTGTGGCCACACTGATCAGGGCTGGTTGAGCCCCTGTTGCAGGGGACCTGTAAGCGCCTGCTCCCGTCTCTCATTGCAGCGCTGTGGGAGTGCATCTGTCGGAGCTGCCAGGTCAGGCAGAGAAGATGGCGCAGGACAAAGTTCCAGAGCGTGCCACGATGCAGGTAGTACGGAGGAGGTACGGCCCCTTCCGGGGGCTGTTTGGGCTCTTTCCTGCCCATGTGGGGAGCAGTACTGCGGGCTTGGGGCCTCTGGTATGGTGGCGGGGCTCAGCGCTCACATGTCCTGCTCCATGAACAGCTAGCCCCCCCCAATATAATTTATAATCCATATATTCAAAGTTTGTTGGAGGCTGCCATAGATTTTAGTATGTCGCACAGCCAGCAGAAGGATGTGCAAATTCTATCAGAGGCCTGTGCAGGGGGAATCAAGACCGGCAATGAAAATGCTGTTCTTAAGAAATGTCCCTCTAAGTTTATACTGTCTAAAAAAATAGACAATATTAATAAATCTGTCTGATTGTGTTGTGTGACCAGTTTATATATTCTTGTTTTATTATTATGCTCAATAAGTCTCTTCCAGGACGAGTATGATCATGGTCTAAAAGGGGTTATCCATTAGGCATATCCTTTCACGTTAAACTGATTCCGTTTTTAAAAGGATAAATTGCTCTTGGCAGCACCACTCTGTTCATCAAGAGGTGTCACTCAACAATGTTAAATTGTCCAACTAGTGCATACAAACTACATACCGTATTTCCTCCTCCCATTCTACACACCTAGGATTTAGAGGAGATAAATAAGAAAAAAAAAATTCCATCAGGAAAAAAAATAGAACATGTAAAAAACAAATAAAAGCGGCCAAACTAGAGACCGAGAGATTAATTGCCAAAGAGAGTAAAACTAACCCTAAAATGTTCTTCAATTATATAAATGTTAAAAAGTATAAATCTGAAGGTGTCGGCCCTTTAAAGAGTAATGAGGGGGAAGTCGCAGAGAGCGCTGAGGAGAAAGCAAAGCTGTTAAATATTTTTTTCTCCAATGTATTCACTGAGGAAAATAAATTGTCAGATGACATGCAGAATGCAAAAATAAATTCCCCATTAAAAGTGTCCTGTCTGACCCAGGAAGAAGTACATCAGCGACTTAAAAAGATTAAAATAGACAAATCGCCAGGACCGGATGACATACACCCCCGTATCCTAAAGGAATTAAGTAATGTCATAGCCAGACCCTTATTTCTGATATTTGCAGACTCTATACTGACAGGGAATGTCCCACAGGATTGGCGCATGGCATATGTGGTGCCAATATTCAAAAAGGGGCCAAAAACAGACCCTGGAAACTATAGGCCGGTAAGTTTAACATCTGTTGTGGGTAAACTGTTTGAAGGTTTTTATATTCTATATTAGAGCATCTCAACAGAAATAAGCAAATAACGCCATATCAGCATGGCTTCGTGAGGGATCGGTCATGTCAGACTAATTTAATCAGTTTCTATGAGGAGGTAAGTTCTAGACTTGACAGCGGCGAATCAATGGATGTCGTATATCTGGACTTCTCCAAAGCATTTGACACTGTACCACATAAAAGGTTAGTATATAAAATGAGAATGCTCGGACTGGGAGAAAACATCTGTATGTGGGTAAGTAACTGGCTCAGTGATAGAAAACAGAGGGTGGTTATTAACGGTACACACTCAGATTGGGTCATTGTCACTAGTGGGATATCTCAGGGGTCAGTATTGGGCCCTATTCTCTTCAATATATTTATTAATGATCTTGTAGAAGGCTTGCATAGTAAAGTATCAATTTTCGCAGATGACACTAAACTGTGTAAAGTAATTTACACTGATGAGGACAGTATACTACTACAGAGGGATCTGGATAGACTGGAGGCTTGGGCAGATAAGTGGCAGATGGGGTTTAACACTGATAAATGTAAAGTTATGCACATGGGAAGGAAAAATGCAAGTCAACCGTACATACTAAATGGTAAAACACTCGGTAACACTGACATGGAAAAGGATCTAGGAATTTTAATAAACAGCAAACTAAGCTGCAAAAACCAGTGTCAGGCAGCTGCTGCCAAGGCCAACAAGATAATGGGTTGCATCAGAAGGGGCATAGATTCCCGTGATAAGAACATAGTCCTACCACTTTACAAATCGCTAGTCAGACCACACATGGAGTACTGTGTACAGTTCTGGGCTCCTGTAAACAAGGCAGACATAGCAGAGCTGGAGAAGGTCCAGAGGAGGGCAACTAAAGTAATAACTGGAATGGGGCAACTACAGTACCCTGAAAGATTATCAACATTAGAGTTATTCACTTTAGAAAAAAGACGACTGAGGGGAGATTAATTAATATGTATAAATATATCAAGGGTCAGTACAGAGATCTATCCCATCAGCTATTTATCCCCAGGACTGTGACGAGGGGACATCCTCTGCGCCTGGAGGAAAGAAGGTTTGTACACAAACATAGAAAAGGATTCTTTACGGTAAGAGCAGTGAGAATATGGAACTCTCTGCCTGAGGAGGTGGTGATGGTGAGTACAATAAAGGAATTCAAGAGGGCCATGGACGTATTTCTGGAGCTTAATAATATTACAGGCTATAGCTACTAGAGAGGGGTCTTCCTCTGGATCAACTTGCGGGATAACAGGCCGAACTGGATGGACAAATGTCTTTTTTCGGCCTTATGTACTATGTTACATCAGACCTCAGATCAGGCCCCCAAATCATACCTCCATTCCTCATCAGACCCCCAAACCACATCTCCATTCCTCATCAGACCTCAGATCAGGCCCCAAATCAGACCCCCAGTCTTCATCACACCTAATATCAGACCCACTGCTCCAGACCGTGGCACCACTCGCAGATCCAGCACACGCTTCCTGGTCTTCTGCTGTTACAGCACTGTCCTGTGGCCTGATGTCGCACAGCATCCGGTCATAGTGTTTGGTTATGCCGTGCTAAATCAGGTCAGAGCATAGCGCGCAGCGCCGGCAGAGGGCCAGAGAGTGGTGAGTACAGTCAGCACCAGAAGCACTGTATTCACAGCTCCCTGGTCCTCCTTCCCTCATGTGGTCATGCTCCTGCCTGATGAAGGGCTTATGATAGCCCGAAACGTTGCTGCTCGTGTACCACTATGCCCGGCTGAAATTAAATGAAATAGAATTCACTAAGCATCATAACTGTTGTTGGAGTGCTGTCTAAATCTATCCTACTTTTTACAAGTGAGAGCTTCCATAATGGAAGCTCTCATTGGTATTCTCTTCACAATACACACTGCCTTTTTCCCCCACCTTGGGGGGGGGGGGGGACAAAATTGGGTACATGGCAAATGTAGCACACATCATCAATTAAACAGACTGGTATAGATTTTAAATACCCATGGACATGGACACCAAATTACCCAAGAATGTAATCCTTTACCATGGTTGCTTGGGTTCATGATTGTTATTATAAACGTGCAATGAGAAGTTGAATATCTTGTGTTACAAGAATGCTCTTACTTCATTATTTATAAGAGGTATTAGGTAGCAGCAATGGTTTGCTTCATAGGGTCCTCTTTCATGCCAGTAATAGTGAGTCACTATTAAGTCTTACATGCTGAAAGCAATGATAGGGGTTACATCCATATACTCTTTCATATGCATTAATCAGGTTTTGGATTTAGTATGTTCTAAACAATCTATATAAAATACTTGTGCTCACAGGCCAGGAAATAGTTTTTAATTATGAATTACTAGACAGTTTAGGCTTTGCATTTGTTGCTTGTTTCATCTTGTTAGGAAATGCGTGTTTTATGACATATGCACATATCTGGGTGCATGAAGAACTATGGCATATTAATCCTCGTGGAGTGTGCTGCTAAGTATTTATTTGTTTTGTCACAGTCTTAGTGGTAGCCCTTCTGAATAGCTCTGTTGAAAGGGTCCCCTTAAAACAGACGAAAGTCATATTGCACATTTGGTTTTGTTCACATTGACCTTGACATGAACTTCTGGAAGGATTTTAATTAGGAAGAGAAGCACTTTACACAACCACTAATGAGAACAAGGCTTCAGTGACATCCTAATATAAAAGTAATCAAAGCAGCACTTTGACCAGTACGCTATAGCCACACAAACGCTAACGGAGATATTGGAAATCCAGTCTAGATTGTACATTGATTATCTGTTTCCTGAGATTTCATTTACTAAATGTTTTCCTGAGTCAAAGATTTCCACATATTGCACTATAACTAATATTCAATATATTAACACTAGTATCTGGCATAACTTATGAACTATGTGCATCAGTTATATCATGAGAAAACTGTAGTAAAAATGAAGAGCATACCATAGAGAAAGATCTGATGTGGGGCTCATGATAAGGGCAAGGAGCAGCTCAGGATAAATCCATCCATTTTTCTTATGGAATATAGTATAATAATAAGGAAATGACAGCCATGGCACTCATCTCGCATAAATAAGACTGGGTAGGAGAAGGACAATAGCAGACAGAATTGTCCTGAAGAAGTGGAATGCGAGGCCTTTAGACCAATAGGGGACACCATTGTTATTTTTCGGTGTATACCATCTACGTTCCTCCATATCCTCCTATAGCCACCAGCTGAACCCCCATTTCAATGCCACCCTTGACGATTACTAAGCACCAGAATCCATCAAGTAAAAGCTTCTTACATTTGTCACACTGTAGGTGCATAGATGGGACAGCCTAGCGTTGCCATAGGACCCCACGGGATGGGTTTTTGGAAGAGTATTCATCACGACAAATAAAGATTTATATTGGTGATATTTTTATGTGTAGAACAACTTTACCACATATTATGTACATCACTTAATCTGAACCCCTAGAAAAAGGGGTGGTGAAACCTGTGTTGGGGCTGTGGGTGCCTACCCCTGCTAGCTAATGCAGTTGTAGTATAGACATATTCACATTGATCCTGTGGTTATTTCACAGCCATCTCTTGCGCATGTTAAACACCTTTACTAGTACCATATTATTACTGTTAAGGCAGCTTTTTTTCACGTGTTAGCGATGGGAAGAGCTCCTTTCCCCCAGCCTCCTGTGGCACAGAAGACTATGGTCAATGAGGAAACAAATGTCCTAAAATACCAAGCCACCATTTCCTATATATTGAATCTGTGCCTTTGAATTCTATGGGAATTTCATGTATGCACAGACTGTGTGAATAAAAACAAGCTTTTCACTTTTGGATTAGATTGGGGGTGTGCTGGATTTCTTCGTTAATATATGCTAAGCCTGCTTTCACATCTGCGTCAGAAGCTCCATTCAGGGCTTCCGTCATAGAGTTCATCAGAAATAGTGAAGAGAAACGTCTTGCATGCAGGATTTTATTTTCTAAGCTAAAAAAACGGAAACCTAATGGATCCCATTATAGTCAATGACTCCATTCCTGTCAGTTATGTGCGGAATCCGGTACTTCCATTATTTTCTTCCTCTGTTGTAGGAGCAGAAGAACTAAATAAGTGATAATGTGAAAGCAGTCTTAGTGGGGAATTAGAACCCTAAACATAGTTATACATTTGCCTTTTACGTGTTTATATATGTATTTCTGCACTAAAAAAGATGTAGTTGTATTCTGAGTGTTTATTTTGAGATATTCAGAGATAATACTGAATAGAACAGATTCTGCACTTCACGGATAGGAATACACGTGGCAAGAGACTACGGCTGTGATTAATATATCTAAAATACACAGCATTATCTTTTTCAGTAAATCCTTTCCACTTCCTACACTAGCAAATTACCAACCATAAATTTTACATTATTTTAATTGCCTTAGGGGGCATGCAGCTGCAAGCTTCCCTTTACTAGACCACGTGCACTGCGTCACTCCCCTCAAATTTTCCATATACTGTACCAATAAAACAGATGACATGTCAGAAAGAAAGTGCAAGTGAAAGATTTTTCAATTTTGTAATTGGTCTTTTATGTACATCAATAGCTATTATATCAGATCGTAGTCATACATAAAATACGGCGGTTTACATGTTTTCTTCCATGTTCAATCATATGCACGCTTATAGCGCTAAATATTAGCCATTTATAGACCCATAATGTTGAAATCCACAATCGATGATGAAGCCCAATGTATGATGCCCGTCTCACCAAGGGCTCATTTACATCAGGCAATTCACAGGGCAATGATCGTGAATAAACCGTTCGTTGACGGGTTCACTGTTAGCACCACACACACAGTGCAATGTGCTGCCAACAAGCAATTGATGTGCCACCTAAATGATCGGGTCACCCGACAAACTGGAGTTTTGATCGTTTATATGTCAGCGGCACATTTACATGTGGCAGTTATTAAAAACAAGCAGTCATTGGAACATTAATTCCCACTAGTTAGTCTGATCCTCGGCCCATGTAAAAGTTCTTCATAGGGGTTCTCCAGGACTGTTTTTCTTTGAAAAGCAGCATCCCACCTGTCCACGGGTTGTGTGTGGTATTACTACTCAGTTCTATTCACTTAACTGGAGCTGAGTAGCAATAACAGGTACAACCCAGGTTTGGTGATGTTTTTGGAATAAAGCAGCAATCTGTTTCTAATCTCGGATATCCCCTTCAAGACAAAGGGGGTCATTTATGAAACAGAAATACTCCCAAATCCGCTTCGCAACCGAATGTGCGACAGATATACGGCAAAACTTGACGTATATCTAATAATAAATGACCCCATAGTTTTTATTTATGTTTTACTACATTTGCACAATAAAATCCTTTTTTTTTTTTTAAATAAATGTTTTTTTTTGTTTTTGCATCGCCACATCCCAAGACCCATAACTTTTTTTATTTTCTTTCTATCGAGCTTTGTGAGGGCTTGATTTTTGCAGGACGACTTGTAGTTTTTATTGGACCATTTTTGGGATTTTGATCACTTTTTTTCGGTGGCAAATAAGTAACAAGTAGCAATTCTGGCATTATTTTTTAAGGAGTTCACCATACATGATAAATTACATGATTATAGCACAGTGCTATGGGGGCGGTGATTTAATTTCCGCTATTTTTTCAATTGAAAAGGTACAAAAAGGTGGATCTTTTACTTGGATTTTTTTTATACCATTTTTTTTTAACCATTTAATAGTCTTACAAAGGGACTATAATAGCTTCTAAAATACATTGCAATATTCCTGTAGTGCAATGTATTTTACTGTTAGTGCTATACTGACATTCACCAGCAGGCTGCGCAAGAGAGGCACGGTCTGCTGGTAAACGCTGGAGGCAGTCCTGCACTGACATCGGCACTCCGCTCTCGGCTCTTGGATTCATGCCAAGCTTAGTGGGACCCACACCTAACTTACATTGGTGGCATATTCTAGTGATTATGCCACCAATATCTCAGATGAGACAATCCCTGTAATTTATTTGTACATTGCAATTAGATCTCCCTTAAAGGGGTTGTCCAGGTTCAGAGCTGAACCTGGACAGCCCTCCATTTCCCCCCCGGCAGCCCCCCTGACATGAGCATCGGAGCAGTTCATGCTCCGATGCTCTCCTTTGCCCTGCGCTAAATCGCGCAGGGCAAAGGCATTTTTCTGAGTTCCGGTGACGTACCGGGGCTCTCTATGGGGCTGACAGGAACCCCGGTGACGTCACCGGCACTGATGGGCGGGATTTGGCTCTGCCCTAGCCAGTAAAACGGCTAGGGCAGAGCTAAAGCCCGCCCCTCAGAGCCGGTGACGTCACCGAACACACTGCTGGGCGGAAGTTACCGCCCGGCAGTGTGTTATTGTAAACACAAGAGCCTGTGCCCTGCGCGATCTAGCGCAGGGCACAGGAGCGCATCGGAGCATGAGATGCTCCGATGCCAGGCTCAGGAGGGCTGCCGGGGTGAAAATAAGGGTATGTCCGGGTTCAGCTCTGAACCCGGACAACCCCTTTAAAGGGAATAAAATAAAATAAAAAGTAACAGAATCTCCTTTGTTTTTCTTATTTGTTCTTGTCTCGTCAGATATCATAATTGCAAAATACAATAGAAAAGCAGTGCACTTTCTCACGCTGCAGAAATTTCTTCTCCCACTCACTCTAGTACAAAAAAGATTTGGTAAAAGTGCCATAGTGCCAACTAGAGTTCCACCGGGTATCGAAGTAGCAATACCCAATATATACTTTTAGCCCCGGATAGATCGGATACCGGATTTTACAATTTAATGATAATAGGCTGTGCAGCCTAGTATCAGTTAGGGAACATGGGACCCGCTGCTCTCAGCGCGCACCATGTTCTACTCAGCAGCAGTAAGGAGAAGAAGGGAGTCCCCTCCCTCCCCACTGTGCCGCTGCCACCAATGTATACATAGCACTGAGGAGAAGGGGAGGGACTGTGGCCACCAATAAATGTAATTAACACATTAATTCAAGTGTAGGCAGCAAGTGCCAGCATCACATACCTGGCACCCGGCCTCAATAAAAGGGCAGGGCAATCCGTAGAGCCGCACCTTAGGGGTTAATTCACAGGGATCACAGCACCCTGTCAGAGGCCGGGTATGCAATTTCGCCGCTGGCATCCGTTGCCTACACTTGAATTAATGTGTTAATTATCTTCATTGGTCGCGCAGTGCACCCCCCTACCAACCCCAGTATTATAAATTATAACCATTGGTGGCGCAGTGTGCCCCACAACCCCCCCCCAGTATTAGAATCATTGGTGACAGTGGACACAGGGTCCCCCTCCCCTGGTGGTGCAATAACAGTTTGATCAGAGCCCCAGCAGTGAAATGGCAGGGCTCCGATCGGTTACCATGTCAGCCAGGATGCTACTTAAGTCCTGGCTGCCATAGTCAGTTCCCTGCTGCGTTGTGCACAAAGCACAAGGCAGCAGGGAGAGTGTGAAGTCCTATTCACCCTAATAGAGCTCTATCAGGGATTAAAAGATTAAAAGATCCCAGGTTCTACCCTCTAAGGGGGCTAACAGTTATTAAATAATAAGAAAAAAAAAAAACCACCAAAATATTAAATCGCCCCTTTCCCAATTTTACAGATAAAATTAATGGAAAAAAACAAAAACACATTACATATCGCCACGCCCTAAAAAGTGTGAACTATTAAAATATGAAAAAATATCTATGTGGTGAATGCCGAAACACGAAAAATAATTTTTTTAAAAAAAATCGCGTGATTCGCCATTTTTAGCCACCTTGTCCCCCCCCCCCCAAAAAATAGGATCGGACTGTTGTATTATGGTATTCTGGGCCGGACGTTCCATAAAATGCGGAATGCATGCAGGTTTTTTGGTGTCTTATTTTTTTCACGTGGTATCAAATAGTATGGAGTATCGCAATACTTTATGATATCAAAATCGAATCAAAATTTTGGTATCGTGACAACCCTGGTGACAACTGTACAGTATACACAGTTGAGTCACATTATTATGACCACTAGCTAATATCCAGAGTAATGCCTTATTCATACGTCAGTGTTTTGGTCAGTGACTGTGCCAAAACCAGCAATGTAGCCCACACAAAGATAATGTATAATGGAAAGATTCGTACATGTTATATGTTTAGAGCCACACCAGATTTTTGTTCAAAATCACTGATGGAAATCACTGACATGTGAATAAGGCATAACCGTCATGTGCAGCATAGACAGCAGCTAGATGGGCTGGGAGTGACTCAATAAGGTCCTGGCAGGTTATCACAGGTATATGGAGCCATGCTAACTGCAGTGCATCTAACAGTTGCTGGAGAGTGCGAGGAGGAGGATCCATAGAGCGATCAAGATAGTCCCACCAATGCTCCAAAATGGGGTCACTTCTTTAGGGTTCACCTTACAATAGTCTACAGTTGTCAGCACAAGCTACATAAATCACCACATTGGGCCTCAAATGCACATGGGGCTCTGTTACACTTGAGCCCTCTGATATGTTCAGGCAAAAGAATGGGGACACATGTGGGGTGTTCATAAAACCAGGAATCACACCATAATAAAATAAAAAAAAAGGAGGGCTTACTTTTCACACTGGCACATGCTGGATACAAAAAGTATTGATTATAATTAGGCATGAGCGAATAGACTTCGGATAAAACATCCGAAGTTGATTCGCATAAAACTTTGTTCTAAAACTATACGGAGCAGGAGCTTCGTACAGTATTAGAATGTATTGGCTGCGATGAGCCGAAGTCTGGCGAGACTGCGCAATAACTTCATAAATTAATTTCCCGAACTCTGGATCGGTTCCAAGGTACTGAACCCGAGTTCGGGAAATGTTTTTTTACAGTACAAATTAACTTATGAAGTTATTGCGCAAAGTAATAACTTAAGTTCATCGGAGCCAATACATTCTAATACTGCACAGAGCTCCTGCCCTGTACAGTATTAGAACAAAGTTTTATGCGAATCGACTTCGAATGTTTCATCCGAAGTCTATTCGCTCATGCCTAATTATAACCACATTAAATGACACGTCAAAGTTGCAAAATTAGGCTCTGTTAAAAACTGGTTTGGCCCTGAATGGGTCAAGCAGTCTTTTACCCAGAGTAAACAAACCCAAGTTTGATAACCTGTCTTGGTACTAAAAGCACCTATGGCAACTTGCACATCCAACACCTCTATCCCTGGCATAGAATACTTACCATCGTAAACTTAGGCTAGACTACTGTGATGCCCTAGGATAGACTACTGTACTGCCCTCCCACACAAAGCAATACACGACTTCAGTTCGGTCAAAATGTTGCAGCTAGATAACCAGTCTGCTTTGATATACTTTCATATAACCAATCCTCCGCTCTCTGCACTGGCTGCCCATAGAGAGTGAGTTAAACAGAATGTCATCAGAAAATAACCTATTGTTTAAACAGAGTCTTAATGTTAAAACATTCTTTAATAAATTGTGTGATTTATAATAAAATGTTCCATGTTCCAATTTTCACACTGGCCACTGGGCCTAAAATATATCATGTCTTCCTGATCTTTGAGAGCAGCCACATAGGCAAAAGACAAAATGAACAGGAAGGCAGTTGATTGACTTTTATGGGAGATTTTTCTGGACCCTAACTTGACCCTGAACCCCCTTAAAGTCAATGGGGACTCAAACTTCACTTTATCATTTTCCATTAGAACGGGAAAAAATAGAATTCTTAAGATAGAATGCTAAATAAAATGGCCATTTAGGGGTTAAAAAAACAACAACAAAAAAACACCTCAGCGCGCAGCCGGTATCATCTTCTTTCTGTAGGACCTGCAGAAAATAGAGGATACCGGCTGTACGATCCAGAGGATGAGGAGTTTTTTAAAATTATTTTTAACCCCTCAAGGGCCATTTTATTTAGCATTCTGTCTTAAGAATGCTATTATTTTCTGTTATAACCATGTTATAATGGAAAATAATAAAATCACCCGAACACCGAACTTCAGTGAAAAAGTCTGGGTTCGGGTACCCGAACTCGCAAAGTTCAGTAGGAACCCAAACTTTTCACTTCGGGTTCGCTCAACCCTACTGTGCAGAGGTCAGGAGGGACGAGCTATAATATCACCTATTGGAAATGGTGGGTCCTGTGTTATCTATATATAGGTGTTACTTGTCATTGCAATTCTGCCTGTGATTATGATGCCTTACCAACTGGAAAATTACCTGTACAGCACAGTAAGTCTCCACATCAAATTAGACTATCAAGATTTTAGATATTTTTTAAAATATAAATTGCGACATTAAAATTTAAGATAAATATCGCCCAAAAAAATATAAAAATGTTTAACATAAAAATGTGATTCAAATAATAGGTCATATCCTGATTACACATTCCTTTCAATTATAGCTCTAAAATACTGCTGCAAATCTGGAGGGTAAGGATCCTATTACACAAGGTCAATAAATTTGCTTGTAACAAGAGCACATCGATGATATAGCAAGTCAGAACTTAGAATTGCAAGACTAGCATATACATTATGCAATAATCATGTCTTTTTTCCCCCATTACTGTGATCATTTGTGCAATTGCTTGTCTCTCCTCCTCTCATGCTGACTGCATTATAAACTGTCACTCATGCTTTATGGTACTGGTAGGTACAGTGCTCGGCTATTTCTGGCAGTCCCACAGAAGTAAACTGAGAGGTGGTCAGACATGTGCGCCACCACTCTATTCATACAATGAACTCAGGGGACCTCTGTTCTTGTGATCAGTGGGGTTCCCAGCTGTTGGACCACCAAAGATCATGCACTTATCTATTCTGTGTATAGGTGATAAATGTCGCTTCTAGACCAACCCCTTAAATTTTGTCAATACACAAGTTTTCAAAGCCTTAGAAAAAAGTTGTTTAAAGGTCCATTCAGCATAGCATAATGCTAAGGATTTGAAATGTAAATACAAAAGTATTATCTTCCTTACGTCTATAGAGTCTTTAGTGAGTTTATAGCTCCCATCTCCTTATAATACATTAGTCATAGGCAAACCTATCAATATTTGTGAAAGTACAAAAAATGTAAACATGGTGGTTGTTTAACATTTGTTTTTATGTCACTTTAAAGTCTGGTTACACCTAATTTTATGAAATGGTGCAGTTTTCATGTTTTTTGGAGCAACTGCATGTTGTATAGTATACACCACAGACAGTAAAGGTGTCATAATCCAGGTCTAATCTCACTTTTCTGCCTTAACCTTAGACCACATTAAAAAGTGGCGTGTCTCCAAAATGTCACAGAAATGTTGCAAAAAAAAAAAAGTTCTTAATATACCTTCCGAACCAATGCCCTCGGTGATGAGACGTTGGACGTTAAAAGCAGGCGGTGCTGTCCAGTGCAGTGGAGGTAATTCCTTTTATCTGATCTGAGGTCCGAATAATATTGGGGGTGTGATCTGGGTTCTGATCATCATTGTGGGGGTGTGATCTGGGTTCTGATCATCATTGTGGGGGTGTGATCTGGGTTCTGATCATCATTGTGGGGGTGTGATCTGGGTTCTGATCATCATTGTGGGGGTGTGATCTGGGTTCTGATCATCATTGTGGGGGTGTGATCTGGGTTCTGATCATCATTGTGGGGGTGTGATCTGGGTTCTGATCATCATTGTGGGGGGTGTGATCTGGGTTCTGATTATCATTGTGGGGGTGTGATCTGGGTTCTGATTATCATTGTGGGGGTGTGATCTGGGTTCTGATTATCATTGTGGGGGTGTGATCTGGGTTCTGATCATCATTGTGGGGGTGTGATCTGGGTTCTGATTATCATTGTGGGGGTGTGATCTGGGTTCTGATTATCATTGTGGGGGTGTGATCTGGGTTCTGATTATCATTGTGGGGGTGTGATCTGGGTTCTGATCATCATTGTGGGGGTGTGATCTGGGTTCTGATCATCATTGTGGGGGTGTGATCTGGGTTCTGATTATCATTGTGGGGGTGTGATATGAGGGATGATGAAGATTGGGGGTCTGATTTAAAATATTTTTTTTTGTATTTTCCTCCTCTAAAACCCAGGTGCATCTTATATAGCAAAAAATATAGTAACCTGGGATAAAACCGAACAATATATAGAACCATCACCAAAAAAAAAAAAAAACAAGCTACATATGATAAATGCCAAAGTTATACCTTTTATTCTTTTAAATCAAGTAATTCATATTAAACCTCACAATTTTCATGATTGACAGTATAAAAAGACATTAAATGAAAAAATAAAAATAAAAAATACATGATATGCAGAAAGGCAATCAGTGCTTTAATCCATTGAGAAGACAATAGGTATTATGACCCTTAAACTTTACTGTTTTTCTGTATAGTACATATAATTCAAGCAATATTTACGTTCTTGTAAACGTGTTTAATAAAAAAATAAAAAAGGAGAACTACTACTACTATTCTAGAAAGGTTAAATTAGATACCATATGTTATTTAGAAAACCATGAAGCAGTGTCAATGATTACTCTGTTCTTCATTGTGGGGATTACATTTATTTGCAAGCAATAAATGCTTAAAGATTAAGAACATTCTAGATCCCTAAAATATCTGCAGCTAAAACTGGCAGTTCAAGAGGTAGTTACTATTGTTATATTAACTCTGGCTGCACTTCAGCAACCCTCTTAGGTCTACTAATGGCTTCAGTAGCAGTTAGAACCTGTTATGGTCCAATCAGGAAACAACATAATGGACCTTTCATTGCTTCTTAAATTATGATTATTTATGATATGAAAACCTCTTGGAATTGTGCGGCACAGCTCAGCACAAACTTGGTGTTATTACAGATAAAGTAGAGGGTATGTTACTACAAAGCTATAACAGAAAAGGTTGGATTAACTTCTAAAACATATCTTGTTCATGAAGTACATCTACATAAAGATATTAGTGCATACGCACATATCTTCCAACCAATGGTTTATTTTATAAATGGGTCACATTGACATATATAACTTTAATGATAAACATTTTTACAGGAGATAAATTAACTTAAATTACTTTCAAGACTTATTGAGATTCCTCAGTCCATCGCTTGTCTTAATAAAGAATGTTATCTGCTGCATAAAACATAGTATACTTTCAAAATAAAATCACAATGGGTTTATTAGTTGTATAATGTGGATAACAAAAGTCTCAAAAAGTAATATAGAAACTACTGAAATAAAAAATGTCCACATGATTATGAACCATTACAATCTGCCATATTACATTATGCCATGATGTGTCCTTAACTATCAGAAAGCGGGAAATCCACAACACTCCAAAATATATGGAGATTTCCATTGCCAAACACTAGCAAATAACTACTTGAACTTTGAGAATGACTGTTTTGGGTGCACTGTATGAATTGTAGTTTCTCATGGCCCAAAAAAAATTAGTAAACCTATGAATTGAATAGAGGCACTTTGAAAGTTGAAAATTTTGTGAGAAATGACTACACTTTCTTCTGTGTGTTTATGCAAAGTGCAACACTACTGTAGAAGACCTACAAATTGACCTAATTTTAGTACCTTTCACATTTTTTCCAGAATGGTTGCACCAATTCTTGCACCAAAACCTCTAACAGTGGCACTTTTTTAGAGCCATTACTTGAGCAGAATTTTCATACGGATATTCTAAATGGCACAGCCAAAATGAATGACATTACAAACAACAACAACAAAAAAAAAAAGTAGAAAGTGAGAGGTAGATTCTTGATAACCATTTTACAGGTGAATAACATGGGCATGAACAACAGTCCAGCCTGATTATGTCGCCTAGTGGAATGTGTTAACATTCACAAAATAACGTATGCCTCTGCCCTGACAAAAATCACAAAAACAGCAATTATTAAATAAAAAAAACGTAATCTATTGCAGCCCTACTAAAATTGCATTCATCTTAATGGATAAACGTAAAGCAGAATGTAAAATGTACCACTGATATGACAATCACCTACTAAGTTTGAAGCAGCATATAAAATGCCATATGGTTGAATGAGGTAGCCTTTTGCTGTAAACAGAATAGAAATAAAAAAAAAAAAAATGGAAGCATTGTGAATACGACCAAAATAAACTCAAATCACAAATGCACATACAGTAAATAATTAGAATATGAACACATAGTTTTATATAGTTAACACATGAAATAAAAAAATACAAAAAATATTTATGCGATTACCAGAATTGTGGATAGATATGAAATATGAGAGGTAGTTACTAATACCAGAACACTTAATATATTAGATATACGTTCTACATCTATTTGGTTCGTTCCAATACAACAGGTCTGTAGACGATTCGGTAAAATGGGAAGTAAAATATCACATGGTATATTCCCTGAGCAAAGTTCTTAGTCCTGAGTATGTATTGATAGTATTCTCGTATACAAAAATAAAACCTAGTGTTAACATAGGTTTGATATGTGCTCCATGTAGTTCAGACTGAGGGGGGAAGGGGGCACAGGCATAGCGTGAAAAGATGAGCAGTGATGGCCTGAATGCCCCCTAAGTTACAGTTCTGAACTCTATGTAAACAGGGAATGCCCACTTTACAAATTCCACAAACCTTCTATTGACAGAAAGTGAGGAAACTTTGGTTTCATAGACAGTGACATTATGGTTTTCTTTCAAGCACTTGTTGAAGAACCCACAGTACAGAAGCTTCCAGAAAACATTCCAGGTGCTCTTAAGGTTATGCAGCTCCACTTTGATTCGTCTACATAACTTACATATTTTTTCTCTTTTTCCTTACATAAGGCAAGGAAGCAGTTCATGAATTCATCACATTCAATATTGTCAAAAGTTAAACTTAGCATTAGACAACAATGAGAAATAAAATACAATTACCAGTATTATATAACCATAGGAAAAAAAAAAACGCACAGTCATGGGATTCAAGTGTAGTGACGTGATATGTGCCAGTGGATATCAATTATGATGAGCAGCAGCAATATTATCACAATACACCAATATCATTTTCATATCGAAATGGCAGGCATTTCCGGTGTGAATATTTGCCCACTGTAGCTGCTTAAGGCTACATACACATGACCGTATGCGTTTTGCGGTCCGCAAAACACTGATCAGCAAAAAATGCGCATAACGTCCTTTTGGCATCCGTTTTTCGCGGATTAATTGTAACAATGACTATACTTGTTCGCAAAATGGACAAGAATAGGACATGCTCTATATTTTTTTTGCCCTGGGAATAAACGGGTCATTACCTCTTATCACATCTGGAGTGCTGCCTAATCTTTGGATATACAATTTTTTTTGCGGGGCTACGGAATGGACATACAGATGCAGACAGCAAAAAAAAAACAAAAAAAAACAAGAACGGACAGAGAAATAAAATACGTTTGCGTTAATGTAGCCTAAAGATAACATATGCCCAGTAATCCGAATACAGAAATTTAGTCAAGCACATCCTGTTATAATGATTAGGATAAATTTGCGAATGGGAAGAATATTCACATAAAATTGCAGTTCATACAAAAAAATTACCTTTTTTTAAAACTAGAAATCTCTAAAATAAAATAAAAAATAGACTCTGTTTTCAGTGTGTTTTAGCCCTTAATTGTGCTTTCCAGAGGGATACATTTGAAAACCCAAAACACAGTATCCAGATTTCCAAACGATTCATCTTTGAACTCGGTTTGATCTGCTTTCCATTCCTTTCCTTCTTTTTTTGCTGGCCAGAACGGCACAGTCTAGAAGATGGAAGCTAATGGAAAGCAGGTCAAACAAAATGCAAAGACGAAACGTTTGGACTTTGAGTATTCAAATGTATACCTCCAAGAGAAAGCCCAGCAGAGGGCTAAACGGGGAGTGATCCTAGCTTTGTGTGTGCTATCTAATGTAAATGAATACATTCTGAACGTGGGGTATGCTTAGTCCATATGGACACATTAAAGAGGTCATGAACAGCCATATATGACATGACTAGGGATGAGCAAACTTGCATTTTTCAAGTTGGGGTATTTGTGCAATTCCGTTATGGATTCCATTATCACCGAATATAACGGAATGCATAACAGATCAGTTATGCTGCCCACTGACTTCTATTATGACGGAATGCAAAACGGAATGCCTCTTAGGGTCCCATTCACATGTCCGCAAAATGGGTCCACATCCGTTACACAATTTTGCGGAACAGAACATGTCCTATTCTTTTTTTTCCGCAGCCACAGGCAAGAAAAGGCAATTCTATCATAGTGCCGGTCATGCACATGGCCAATGTCCGTGTTTTGCGGGTCGCAAAACTGTTGCGGACGTGTGAATGGACCCTTAAAGGCTTCCGTGGTGCGGCTGGTTCACTTATGCTGCCCTTTGCCTTCTATTATGACGGAATGCCTCTTAAAGGCTTCCATGGTGCATTCCGTTATATTCCGTGATGACGGAATCCATAACGGAACTGCACAAATACCTGAACACCAAACTTGAAAAATGCAAGTTCGCTCCTTCCTAGACATGACTGTAAACTGTCCCCCTGTATCAGTGGACTAAACATACCCACCATCCTCTGGGACTGTTCCTGGGTACTTGTAATTCTGCACAGCTACTGAATGGCAAATGGACACGTCTGGTACATATACAGACACAGGGAATTCTGCTGCCTGTATCTGCGCTGGACGCATCTATTTGCCGGGAAGCTCCTTCACAGAATTTGAGGCCTGCATTGCCGTCTTGGAGCCGGTGGACGCGGAGGATGACTGGCGAGTGTGTCTTCTCCACTGATTCCTGGGTAGCCAGGGGCGATCATTAGACCAGCTGGAAGACAGTACAGTCATGTATGCCTTTATGGAGCATACATGACTGCTTATGGCATTTTGAGAAATGCCATGGCCTGCACATGTGACATATATCCTTATAACCTGCAAAAGGAATGACAAGAGGTAAATTTGGTAGCAAAAATATGTGTTATAAGTCACATAAATCAACAATAAGTCTCTTCGATATACCTGCCCCATGGTAATCAGCAGGAATAAGATAACAAAATCTCATGAGGATGCCAGTAAGACCTAGTTTTATAAATAAAAGAAAGAAAAGAAAAAATACAATTGTGTGCGAGTATATATAATCTGTATAATAACCACACACATTATGCACACAGAATTTCTCAACTGGCTAATGGATTGAAAAGACATGTTTTAGCATTGTATTATATGATACTTTGACTGGAAAACAGAGATAGTAGCATATAATATATAAGCCTTTGCTGTGCAGCCATTTACCTAAAGGTTCTTTACTATTGGGCTCTATTCAGACATTGTTTTTACTTTACATTCAGCATGTACACTGAGAAAATCACACAGAGCCCCTACAAATGCAGCCGTATGCCTTGCTATGTAACAGGAGGGCTTAGAAACTTGCACAGAAAAAAAGAAGCGGGGGACTGTTCTTCAAAACTGGGTTCTGTTTAGTGGCCGCATAGTGGTTTGGATTGTTTTTTCAGCAGGTACACCAAAAACCGTGGCAATTAGCAGAAAACCACTGCAGTATTGCCGAGTAGCGCACTACCGCCCCACAGTCTAAGCACGCACTAAAAATTGATTGCTGTAGGCAACTTTAGATTTTTTGCCGGTACTAGTTTTCATAGTTAAGGCAGACTGCAAGAGCATGAGGCGGTTTTCATGGAATGGCGTCAACATGATATGCCTATGTCTACACATTATTTGGCAGTTCAAATGGAGGGGTTTACAATCGCTGTACGCAGTATTGCATGTAAGCAAAAGATTTGTGCTGCTGGTATGACTCTCACAACAATAGCTGGCACAAACGGCAGTATACAGTGCTACTTGTTTTTGGACTCTCACAACCAGCCTATTTGATACTACATTCTATAACCCTCACTATAGATTGGAGGGGTTGTCAGAGTGTTTAAAACTGATCACCTATGCTCAGGATTGCTAATCAATATCTAAATAGTTGGGGGGGGTGGGCGAAACCCAGCACCCCACCGATCAGCTATTTGAAGTGGCTGTGGGTCTCTGGTGAGGGTTGCGGCTTCTTCCTAGGCCTGTGACATCACAGTCATCGATCACCTAGCCTAGGTGCAGCGTAGTCCCATTCAAGTGAACCAAGCACAGCCACATATGTACCAGACGTGTCCAATGGACGGGTTGTGCTGTGAGTAGGCTGCGGCACATACCAGAGCTCCGCAGCCTCTTCAAACAGCTGATCGGCGGGGGTGTTGGTAGTCAGACCCCCACTAATCAGATAATGTTGACCTATCCTAGGGATAGTCATGGTTATTAAACACGCAGACAACCCCTTTACACCTGTATGTAGGTTTAGGCATTTCTCGCAGCTGAACATACAGCACCATTCCATTATGCTTAAGCTGTACATTGTTGCCGATATTGCTTTGATGAGGTGACAGTCCAACAGAAGAAGCCAAAAACAAACCAAAACCCATTCTGGGATGTACTACTACAGGTGTCAGATCACGATCCATCCACACCACGAAAACACACTAAACACTCGTAACAAAACTTGATTGCTCAGAAAAATATAATAAATAGCAGGAGTGTTTCAAAGAAAATGGCTAACACAGGAACAATGAGTATTGCTTCATACGTTGATGAATGCTGGGAATGCAAGTTGTGGCGAATATATATACATGTCCATATATACCCCGTTTCAAAATTCTAGCTGTGTGTACTAAAGGGCATGATGTACACACACATTCATACGCGCACACACAAAATGAGGTATAACGTATAACACCCTGCATGTTTCGTTTGCTTGGAGTGATTTGTCCGTTAGCAGATTAGGTTTGTCTTTAAATTCACAGTTCCTCAACAGTAGTTAAAATTCCAGGTCAGTTGCGGATAATGAAATGACTTCCCCTGTACTTCTATGAGGTAGAACTTCCCAGAAAAGGCAAGTTTAATGGCGACACCGAGACAAAGCTAAGTTTTTTTCCTTTTTTGAACAGAAGGCCCCTTTCTGCTTTGTTCTTCAGGCGATGTAGATATCTTACTTAAGGAAGCTTCTTGCGGTGACCTGCTTGAACGTTCTGAGTGCTCTGATCTTCCCTCCTGAGAATATGATGGAGATGAATAGCCAAAGGCCCCTCCTCCTTCCCGTTGAAAAGTAGAAGTGGAAGGCTGCTGTTCTGCTTCATATCTTCCCTGAGAGGCTGCTGGATGTTGTGGAACAGTCTTGTGGGGGCAGTTCGCTACCATATGCGTTATGCTTTGACAGTAATGGCACTTTTTTGGCTGAGGAGGTAGATTACATTCTTTAGCATGATGGTCAAGGCCACCACAGTTGTAGCATCTGTAAAACAGAAAAGACAGTCTACATCAGCCTAAATATCAGTTCAATACTCAATATCTACCTCGTCATTAACTAGCATAAATACATTTTTTCATATGTAGTCAAAACAACAAAAAATAGCCCAAATTGAACCAGGCCTGCCATGACTGCTCTATCCCCTCATGACGCAGCAATTTTCTTTTAGTTTTTACTCTCTGTCTTCAGAGCGCCATAACGCTTTCTTGAAATAGCTTTATAGGGGGTTTGTTTTTGTGGAACAAGTTGCACTTTCTAATAGCACCATTAAAAATTCCAAATAATGTAGCAGAAAGCTTGAAAAAATATGTTCTAGATGGGGTGGAATAGGAAAAGTTTTGTTTTATACATTTTGGTTTCGTGGCGTTCATTATGCAGTAAAAATAACATGTTCACTTTATTCTGCAGATCAGTTCAATTAGGCTAGGGCTACACCCCGACATCTGTCGTGCAACAAAAGGGGCACAACTACATACTCTATGGCAGTGATGGCGAACCATTCACAGAGTGCCCAAACTGCAACCTAAAACCCACATATTTATCGCAAAGTGCCAATACGGCAATCTAACCTAAATACTAAAGTCCAATATAGTATATCTTCCATGCAATTTATCATTTAGCTATAATAGCCTGCCTGCATTCAATGCGCTGCCCTGTGCTGATGAATGACAGGAAAAGTCTAAAACATATTGGTACACCTTAAACTTTTTCCAGGGTGTGGGTGCCCACAGAGAGGGGTCCGAGTGCCGCCTCTAGCACCCATGCCATAAATATATATATATATATATATATATATATATATATATATATATATATATATATAAAGTATATTATATATACACACACAGACAGACACATAAATGTCCTCTTAGTGTCCCTAGTATCTACAACAGTCACATATGTCTTCATAGTGCCGCCCTGTATATTTATGGCCGCAAAAAAAAAAAAAAAAAAAAAAAAAAAAAAGATTGCTATCTGAATAGCCCTCTGGATTTTGTCTCTGAAAACGGCCTTCAGATACCCATTTTTCACTACCATGTGTATATAACCTTATGGTGATAAATTTATATTGTTTTTCTGTTTTAGTACTTTTTTCCAAAATGAAAACTTTGAAAATGTTTTCTTTGCATATTATGACTTTTGTTTAGTTTCATTTACGAAGCTGTGCAAGAGCGATCTGTAGTGCCCTGCAACGCTCAGCTATTTTCATCAGTCCCATAGAAATGAATGGAGGGTGAAAACGCATGCATATTCACGTGCGGGTCCCAGAGGCGGCAGATCGTTATTAGACACCATGATCAGCTGCCTGCAAACGATAATTTTTTAACATGTCAAAAGATTTGGATTGCCCGATGATCGAGCATTTGCTCATTAATCAGGCAATCAGCGGCAGTATTACACTGCCAGGTGACCGCTAACAAGCGTTCATGCAAATGCTTGGTAGTGATTATCTGCTGAAAAATCGAGCAGTGTAATACAGGCTTAAGGCCTCTTGCACACAAACGTTTTGTGCCCATGGCCGTATTGTGGCCCGCATACGGCGGGTTCGCAATACATGGGCACCGGCCCGTGTGCACTCTGCGGACCCATGCACTTGAATGGTTCCACAATCACTGAGATGCGGAATGGAAGCACGGATCGGAACCCCATGGAAGCACTATGGAGTGCTTCCGTTGTGTTTCTGTCCAGGCCTCCGCACCGCCCAAAAATGAACTTCAAGTTAAATGCGTCTCGATCTGTCCCGGCCGCCGCACGGACGTTGCCCGTGCATTGGGGACTGCAAATTGCGGTCACCAATGCACAACATTCGTGTGCAAGAGGCCTAAGGCTGTAGATGACGTAAACTTAGACAGGCTGTCTAGAGTGGCTCAGGGTGGATGAAAAATGTGGTGCTAGGCTAGACACTTGTCCAACTCTATACCAACTAACTGGCTTACTGTGAGATGGCACGTAATAGGCCCCACCTCACCCACCCACCTTTTAAGTAAAGTTGGAAAAAATTGCAGATACCCTAAATCGCTCCAGAATTTGCCACATTAGTAAGTCTAGGCCATTGTGTGCACACATTAACCAATTAAACTGAAGAAATGTTCTATTTCCATTAAAAACACTATAGGGAAATTTATAACCAGGGTCAATCACAAGTCAGTTTTGCAGGAGTCCATTTATAAATTTATCAAATGTCACACAATGTTTGATAAATTTAGTGCACATTTAGGACTAACAGTTCTGTCTAGAGATGTAGGATTGAGACAAAATTTGTTACTTTTTTTTTTTAAAGTCACAGTTGATAAATATGGAGTGAATGTAATTAACAGTTAACCATTTCTACACCAGCTTTTCAAAACTTCAGTAAGCTTAAAATGTCTCAACTGTGAAGTCAGAATTCTGGAGTTCAGGGCTTGATAAATGTTCCCCTATGTATTAACATGTTGAATTTATAAGCAGTTAAAGGAGTTGTCCTACGAAAAATATTCTACAATTTTCAAACTAGCCCCTGGATCTGAATAATTTTGCAATTGCATGTAATTAAAAATTTGGTAAAGCCACTGAGTTATTCAATAAAATGTATCTGTATAGCGGGTGAGTTATTCAATAAAATGTATCTGTATAGCGCCACCTGCAGTTTGTTTTTCTTATTTCTTTGTCCTGCTCACTGAGAAGGCTGCACATGCTCAGTTTCATCCTTGCCCCCTGAGTTGTGATCGGGAGAGCATGGACACACCTCCTGAGCTGTGATAGGGAGAGAACAGACACGCCCCCTTAGCTGCAGCAGAAAAGACACTCCCCTTGAGCTGTCAGCTTGATATAAATCTAGCAGAGCAATGATTGGGGAGATCTCTGGATCCATGTGAGGTGCAGGGCTGGTTCTAGCTTTGTTAGAAAGAAATTGTCATGTACTATATGAGGTCTGATTTTCATGTTTTACATTATTCATGGGATAACCCCTCTAAAAGGGGTTATCCCACCAAAACGCATTACAATGCAATGAATATGGCATTGCAAATAATGTATTACTGCAATATACATGCAATTAAAATATTGTTTGGTTTCTTATGCACATTTTCTTCCTTTAGCATCCCTTGCTGTTTATCCTTCTGGTCCACTCTCCCCTGCAATCAGTGCTGGACTACCAGGCTCAGCAGCCTTCCTGCTCTCGAGTAGTGATCTCATAGTGTAACAGTCTAGGCACCTTTCATTTATTTGTTCCTACTTTTAAATTCAAGAAATATATAGCTAGTAGAGATGGAAATTATGGAGGCATTGCTCGTCGTATGTATGTGTATCCCTGGGGTTATATCTGTGGGACAACTTTCTATCTGGGGAGGAAGGTGTTAATTTATATGCCATGCATCCTGGGAGATGCAGGTACTTAAATGCCTTGTGTGATAAGCTGCTGCCCACCAACAGAAAGGGAAGAGAATCCTCCAGATGTTACAAAAAAAAAAAAAAAAAAAAAAAAAAAAAAAAAGTCTTAAATCTGTGGCATAACCTCTTAAAATGGAATAATCTTAAGACACTATAAAGTCCCTTCCGACGGCTTACAACACAGAATGCAATTGTTTTTACAAAAAGAATACAAATTGCACATAATTGAATATTCGCTACTTTTTACAAACATCAATTTACACTTGGAAATTGTTTTTTTTGACATTAGATCTTTATAAAAAGCAAATAAGCTCTGTTTCACTTGTGTTTAATGAGGAAAGAAACAGCAGTAACCTAAACTCCACAAGGTGGCGACATACTCATTTAAGAAGGGCATACACTAAATTTACAGCACTGCAAAATTTATAACACCTATGTCTTAGTACTACATTGTTAACGCATTTCTTATTAAATGTAGTCATGCAAAATAAGTTTATATATATTTCTGAAGACATTAAAACCTAAAAAAACAAAGACCTTTCATTAAATTACAAAATATTCTTATTACACAAATTACATTTTTCACAATTGCAACTATTTTGGATATTTAAAGTGAAAATAAAGATAATCTTTTATGTTATACACATGGGGGAAAAAAGCAAAAAAATAAAAAAATATGACATCTGATGTGTACGAATAAAGTAGTCAAAGATCGAAAACTCTGCTCTAAATTACCACATTTCACATAAAAAAAATCTGGAAGAGGGAATGGAAGAACGAGTCGCCTTTATTACATTCCCATCCTTTTGATATTTATCTGAAGCGCCTAAACAACATTTCAACAAATGTTATATAAAAAAGGTCGCACAGGAACAGCATTACAGCTGAGAAGCAAGCACGTAGATTACAGTAAAATCTAAACAGAGTTAATCTGTTTGGTTGCCCTTTTCTTTATAAAAGATGTAAATTTATGCTAAAGGTATTCGCAAACACCTCGACCTCGAAGAGAAAAGGGGTTAAAGGGCTTCAGAAGTGGTGCCGCCTGAGGCCATGGACAAATCAATTTAATCAGTCACTATGGTATGCACTGTTATCCGATTCAGTGAACCATTTCACGTCACCAATTGACAAAAAAACTGCTGTCGAGCTACCCTGCTTCAATCGACAAACGCACCTTCCCAAGGTTTACTGCTGCAAGTGCATTTCGACTAAACGGCATTCAACTTGCTGCGCCAAGATTTCATAGCATGTACTGATTATCGCATACAGAAATTCTAATTGCTACACAATGTCGTCTTCCGGATTCCTAACCCCCATCACATTTGCTTCCCTGCTGAGGCAATGCCTTAGATGCTATCTGCTCCTGTTTATGAGTGCCAGCCAAAAGGGGGGGATGGGAGGCATTTATTCCTTCCTTTTGAGTATGTATTCACTTTGTGTCAATCATTCTTACCAGCAGCACAAATCACGCCAGCCCTCGGTTTTGTTTTGCAGCAAAATATCAAAACCCTTAGTACAGGCAATTATTAATATAACACAGCATTCTCATCCACTAATTTAACACTGACTGACTTAAACTCTGCTGTTGGGTATATAAAATGGAAAGAAAGGAAAGCTAGAAAACGAAATCAGTCATTGGCATAATGTTGTCAAGTGACACTACATAAACCTCTATTAATGATGGCTCGTGAAGCACACATCCAGAAACTTCTCTTCAGCTGCTTCTAGGGCCTTCAAGTAGCACAGCTGCCAGTTGGGAAATATAATTGGTCATGGCAATCAATTTTTTTTTTTTTTTTTTATCCAAGACATATGCGGATCGGATAAAACAGCAAAGAAATATTTCTTCCATCAAACCCCAGGGCACCTGCACCAAATGTACTGACGCCAAAGTGTACAAAACTAAGAGTACTCAACTAACTAAAGCCATAGGACGACACCAAGAAAACCAGGAGGAACAACAATTAATTATACAGCATAAAGCACGGGAGATAGATAAAAGGGTTCATTGATGAGTGGCACACACTGAACAGGGACCAGATACTGCAGAAAAGAATCACTTTTTAGGCTTAGTGATCCATCTTCATAAAATACGATTTTGGATCACTGGTAATAAACAAATAAACAAGTACAATGATTGTGATGAAGTGTATAAAATTAGGTCCAAGTAGAAGACAAAAAGTCCCATCTTCAGATCAGTAAACTAACCAGCAGCAGAGTACTACACGTAAAAATATGCAAACCAAAAAAGCCCTCATCTCTATTATAATAAAAACGTGTTTGGGATTAGCCTTAAATAATTAAAGGTTATTATGATTTATCTAGTTGAACAAGCACAAATCAAAAATCTTAAAACAGTTCTGTGGCCCCAAAACTATTTATAGGATACAGTTTATATGAAAAATGCATCATTTGGAACTATAGGAGGAGAATTGTGTATCAAGTACATAAAACCGTAGTCCTATTAGTTAAAAATACACTATCTTTCCAATATTAATATAGATTCCTTGTTCTGCATAAGGATTATGTGCTACAAGGGTTTAACATTTGTCTAATGGACATGGTGCGTGTGCCCAGTCTACTACTAGCAGGGATCTTTACCCACTTTGTATAGGGAGCAGGTGGTTGTGCGACACACTAAGGGTGGAAGTTTTCATTATACTAGCACAGGGCATGCGCCAATTACACATCACAGGTGCATTAACCTTACATACATGAGTAAGATTTAAAAAAAAAAAAAATATATATATATATATATTTATTTTTTTACTTTTATCACCTCCTAACAAAGAGAAAGCACTACAGCATGGGTGAATAAATTCATAGACAGTGGTAATAACTACACTCCTTGGGCAAACTAGGATTCAACGTAGGATCTGTATCTCAGTATGTAAGAGAATAACTAGATAAGTATGACTCTGTACCCCCTCCCTTTAATACATGCTCTCTTTCATACAGCACGGATTTAAGGATTTTTATTTATTCATTGAAATATAGTTTGTATTGTGAGGAATCAATTATGCCCTTGTGTTCTACAGGACTTATGTATTAATTGGAGATATACTTATATGCTGTTTGTAGGGCTACTAATTACAGCAGAAAGGTCTCTTATGTAACAAGAACAAAAATGGCCACAGCATTGCATACTACAGCACTTCCATTACACCACTTCAGGAAGTCAAACATTTGTTTTACCTAGAAAGACACAAGAGTTTTACGGTAATTTTCTGTTTTAGAAACTACCAGCAATATGGATCTTGCTCCATTACTACAGTCATAAGTATAATAAATTAGCTAAACAAGTGCTTTGACCCAGTAGTTAAATGATTGTATCACGTATGATTATGGCTCTCAGTGGGTCTTATGTACCGTGTTTATGCACGACCACCAAATTTAGCACCATTTATGTTTATTAACAAGATGCAAATACAAAGTAAAATGAACACAAAGCATCGAAAGCAAAACCTTTAACACCAACTAAAAACCATTCTGCTCAGATATTATTCAAGCAGTTCTGATTTCAACAATTAGAATATACTTGCACTAATACTAGTATGGTAGCTCTGTTTAGATGACAAAGCAACACAATTGCAGACTAGGAGAGAAGGGTGCACACAGTATACAGACCCCTGACCAGTAATGACACTTGTGCCTCTGTAGGGTCCTGGTCCTTTATTCAGCCTGGTAATTAACTTGTTACAGCAGCTGTTTGTGCCCCAAAGCTACTCTTCCTTTTGTAACCAACAGCATGTAGCAACCACTGTGGCAACTATCATTAGGGGAGCAGCTTTTTGTCAACCAACATATGTAGATATCCATACACCTGCTCCCTCTCTTCAACTTTTATTTCCACAATTCTATTCCAATTACACCCCTCCATAACGGCGTCACAGTGATTATTTAGACTAGTACATAATGGGATATAGCCAGGGGTAGAAATGCACACAAAACGGCATAAACAGTATAATCTGGCAACTACAACACTCCTATTAGAACCTCCCATTTTTTTATGGAACATAGTCTGGGGGCAAAATAAAGCTCTTTAAATAAATAAATAGATTTTTTAACCTCTTAAAAGGACACCGTGATTTTTTTTTTGTCCCCCTCATCACCACTAGGGATGAGCGAACCCGAACTGTATAGTTCGGGTTCGTACCGAATTTTGGGGTGTCCGTGACACGGACCCGAACCCGGACATTTTCGTAAAAGTCCGGGTTCGGGTTCGGTGTTCGTCGCTTTCTTCGCGCTTTTGTGACGCTTTCTTGGCGCTTTTTGAAAGGCTGCAAAGCAGCCAATCAACAAGCGTCATACTACTTGCCCCAAGAGGCCATCACAGCCATGCCTACTATTGGCATGGCTGTGATTGGCCAGAGCACCATGTGACCCAGCCTCTATTTAAGCTGGAGTCACATAGCGCCGCCCGTCACTCTGCTCTGATTAGCGTAGGGAGAGGTTGCGGCTGCGACAGTAGGGCGAGATTAGGCAGATTAACTCCTCCAAAGGACTTGATTAACTGATCGATCTGCAGCTGTGGATCATTGAGCTGCTGATCCTCAATTGCTCACTGTTTTTAGGCTGCACAGACCGTTTGTCAGTCTCATTTTTCTGGGGTGATCGGCGGCCATTTTGTGTCTTGTGGTGCGCCAGCACAAGCTGCGACCAAGTGCATTTAACCCTCAATGGTGTGGTTGTTTTTTGGCTAAAGCCTACATCAGGGTGAAGCTGTGACACCAAGTGCATTTAACCAGCAATAGTCTGTTCATTTTTTGGCCATATACAAAATCAGGGGCAAGCTGCGCCTGTCACCAAGTGCATTTAACCCTCAATGGTGTGGTTGTTTTTTGGCTAAAGCCTACATCAGGGTGAAGCTGTCACACCAAGTGCATTTAACCAGCAATAGTCTGTTCATTTTTTGGCCATATACAAAATCAGGGGCAAGCTGCGCCTGTCACCAAGTGCATTTAACCCTCAATGGTGTGGTTGTTTTTTGGCTAAAGCCTACATCAGGGTGAAGCTGTCACACCAAGTGCATTTAACCAGCAATAGTCTGTTCATTTTTTGGCCATATACAAAATCAGGGGCAAGCTGCGCCTGTCACCAAGTGCATTTAACCCTCAATGGTGTGGTTGTTTTTTGGCTAAAGCCTACATCAGGGTGAAGCTGTCACACCAAGTGCATTTAACCAGCAATAGTCTGTTCATTTTTTGGCCATATCCCAGTCTAATTCTGTCACTAAATCCATACCGGTCACCCAGCGCCTAAATACTAGGCCTCAAATTTATATCCAGCTAAATCTGTCCCTAGTGCTGTAGCTGGGCGAGTTATTTAGTGTCCGTTCAAGCACATTTCTTGTTCTGGGTTGAAATACAATTCCCAATTTAGCAATTTCATAATTTAGTGGTTCCTGCTATATCAGAGCTCTTTGAAATCTATCCCAAAAAGGGTATATAATATTGAAGGTGCACATAGGGTCATTCAGAGTAACTTCACACACACCCGCTACTGTGTATTTCCAAGTCTAATTCTGTCACTAAATCCATACCGGTGACCCAGCGCCTAAATACTAGGCCTCAAATTTAATTCCCTCTAAATCTCTCGTTACCCACCGCTGTACTGTTGTTGCTGGGCAAGATATTTAGTGTCCGTCAAAGCACATTTTTTGTTCTGGGTTGAAGTACAATTCCCAATTTAGCAATTTCATAATTTAGTGGTTTCTGCTATATCAGAGCTATTTGAAATCTATCCCAAAAAGGGTATATAATATTGAAGGTGCACATAGGGTCATTCAGAATAACTTCACACACACCCGCTACTGTGTATTTCCAAGTCTAATTCTGTCACTAAACCCATACCTGTCACCCAGCGCCTAAATACTAGGCCTCAAATTTAAATCCCTCTAAATCTCTCGTTACCGTTGTCCTGTTGTAGCTGGGAAAGTTATTTAGTGCCCGTCAAAGCACATTTTTTGTTCTGGGTTGAAGTACAATTCCCAATTTAGCAATTTCATAATTTAGTGGTTCCTGCTATATCAGAGCTATTTGAAATCTATCCCAAAAAGGGTATATAATATTGAAGGTGCACATTGGGTCATTCAGAATAACTTCACACACACGCTTCTGTGCATTTCCAAGTCTAATTCTGTCACTAAATCCATACCGGTGACCCAGCGCCTAAATACTAGGCCTCAAATTTAATTCCCTCTAAATCTCTCGTTACCCACCGCTGTACTGTTGTTGCTGGGCAAGATATTTAGTGTCCGTCAAAGCACATTTTTTGTTCTGGGTTGAAGTACAATTCCCAATTTAGCAATTTCATAATTTAGTGGTTTCTGCTATATCAGAGCTATTTGAAATCTATCCCTAAAAGGGTATATAATATTGAAGGTGCACATAGGGTCATTCAGAATAACTTCACACACACCCGCTACTGTGTATTTCCAAGTCTAATTCTGTCACTAAATCCATACCGGTGACCCAGCGCCTAAATACTAGGCCTCAAATTTAATTCCCTCTAAATCTCTCGTTACCCACCGTTGTACTGTTGTTGCTGGGCAAGATATTTAGTGTCCGTCAAAGCACATTTTTTGTTCTGGGTTGAAGTACAATTCCCAATTTAGCAATTTCATAATTTAGTGGTTTCTGCTATATCAGAGCTATTTGAAATCTATCCCTAAAAGGGTATATAATATTCAAGGTGCACATTGGGTCATTCAGAATAACTTCACACACACACGCTTCTGTGCATTTCCAAGTCTAATTCTGTCACTAAATCCATACCGGTCACCCAGCGCCTAAATACTAGGCCTCAAATTTATATCCCGCTGAATTTGAATACAATACATTGGGCCAAATAATATATTTGTTGTTGTGGTGAACCATAACAATGAGAAAAACATCTAGTAAGGGACGCGGACGTGGACATGGTCGTGGTGGTGTTAGTGGACCCTCTGGTGCTGGGAGAGGACGTGGCCGTTCTGCCACATCCACACGTCCTAGTGTACCAACTACCTCAGGTCCCAGTAGCCGCCAGAATTTACAGCGATATATGGTGGGGCCCAATGCCGTTCTAAGGATGGTAAGGCCTGAGCAGGTACAGGCATTAGTCAATTGGGTGGCCGACAGTGGATCCAGCACGTTCACATTATCTCCCACCCAGTCTTCTGCAGAAAGCGCACAGATGGCGCCTGAAAACCAACCCCATCAGTCTGTCACATCACCCCCATGCATACCAGGGAAACTGTCTCAGCCTCAAGTTATGCAGCAGTCTCTTATGCTGTTTGAAGACTCCGCTGGCAGGGTTTCCCAAGGGCATCCACCTAGCCCTTCCCCAGCGGTGAAAGACATAGAATGCACTGACGCACAACCACTTATGTTTCCTGATGATGAGGACATGGGAATACCACCTCAGCATGTCTCTGATGATGACGAAACACAGGTGCCAACTGCTGCGTCTTTCTGCAGTGTGCAGACTGAACAGGAGGTCAGGGATCAAGACTGGGTGGAAGACGATGCAGGGGACGATGAGGTCCTAGACCCCACATGGAATGAAGGTCGTGCCACTGACTTTCACAGTTCGGAGGAAGAGGCAGTGGTGAGACCGAGCCAACAGCGTAGCAAAAGAGGGAGCAGTGGGCAAAAGCAGAACACCCGCCGCCAAGAGACTCCGCCTGCTACTGACCGCCGCCATCTGGGACCGAGCACCCCAAAGGCAGCTTCAAGGAGTTCCCTGGCATGGCACTTCTTCAAACAATGTGCTGACGACAAGACCCGAGTGGTTTGCACGCTGTGCCATCAGAGCCTGAAGCGAGGCATTAACGTTCTGAACCTGAGCACAACCTGCATGACCAGGCACCTGCATGCAAAGCATGAACTGCAGTGGAGTAAACACCTTAAAACCAAGGAAGTCACTCAGGCTCCCCCTGCTACCTCTTCTGCTGCTGCCGCCTCGGCCTATTCTGCTGCTGCCGCCTCGGCCTCTTCCTCCGCCTCTGGAGGAACGTTGGCACCTGCCGCCCAGCAAACAGGGGATGTACCACCAACACCACCACCACCACCACCTCCGTCACCAAGCGTCTCAACCATGTCACACGCCAGCGTTCAGCTCTCCATCTCACAAACATTTGATAGAAAGCGTAAATTCCCACCTAGCCACCCTCGATCCCTGGCCCTGAATGCCAGCATTTCTAAACTACTGGCCTATGAAATGCTGTCATTTAGGCTGGTGGACACAGACAGCTTCAAACAGCTCATGTCGCTTGCTGTCCCACAGTATGTTGTTCCCAGCCGGCACTACTTCTCCAAGAGAGCCGTGCCTTCCCTGCACAACCAAGTATCCCATAAAATCAAGTGTGCACTGCGCAACGCCATCTGTAGCAAGGTCCACCTAACCACAGATACGTGGACCAGTAAGCACGGCCAGGGACGCTATATCTCCCTAACTGCACACTGGGTAAATGTAGTGGCAGCTGGGCCCCAGGCGGAGAGCTGTTTGGCGCACGTCCTTCCGCCGCCAAGGATCGCAGGGCAACATTCTTTGCCTCCTGTTGCCACCTCCTCCTTCTCGGCTTCCTCCTCCTCTTCTTCCACCTGCTCATCCAGTCAGCCACACACCTTCACCACCAACTTCAGCACAGCCCGGGGTAAACGTCAGCAGGCCATTCTGAAACTCATATGTTTGGGGGACAGGCCCCACACCGCACAGGAGTTGTGGCGGGGTATAGAACAACAGACCGACGAGTGGTTGCTGCCGGTGAGCCTCAAGCCCGGCCTGGTGGTGTGTGATAATGGGCGAAATCTCGTTGCAGCTCTGGGACTAGCCAATTTGACGCACATCCCTTGCTTGGCGCATGTGCTGAATTTGGTGGTGCAGAAGTTCATTCACAACTACCCCGACATGTCAGAGCTGCTGCATAAAGTGCGGGCCGTCTGTTCGCGCTTCCGGCGTTCACATCCTGCTGCTGCTCGCCTGTCTGCGCTACAGCGTAACTTCGGCCTTCCCGCTCACCGCCTCATATGCGACGTGCCCACCAGGTGGAACTCCACCTTGCACATGCTGGACAGACTGTGCGAGCAGCAGCAGGCCATAGTGGAGTTTCAGCTGCAGCACGCACGGGTCAGTCGCACTACAGAACAGCACCACTTCACCACCAATGACTGGGCCTCCATGCGAGACCTGTGTGCCCTGTTGCGCTGTTTCGAGTACTCCACCAACATGGCCAGTGGCGATGACACCGTTATCAGCGTTACAATACCACTTCTATGTCTCCTTGAGAAAACACTTAGGGCGATGATGGAAGAGGAGGTGGCCCAGGAGGAGGAGGAGGAGGAGGAGGAAGAGGGGTCATTTTTAGCACTTTCAGGCCAGTCTCTTCGAAGTGACTCAGAGGGAGGTTTTTGGCAACAGCAGAGGCCAGGTACAAATGTGGCCAGCCAGGGCCCACTACTGGAGGACGAGGAGGACGAGGATGAGGAGGAGGTGGAGGAGGATGAGGATGAAGCATGGTCACAGCGGGGTGGCACCCAACGCAGCTCGGGTCCATCACTGGTGCGTGGCTGGGGGGAAAGGCAGGACGATGACGATACGCCTCCCACAGAGGACAGCTTGTCCTTATCCCTGGGCAGCCTGGCACACATGAGCGACTACATGCTGCAGTGCCTGCGCAACGACAGCAGAGTTGCCCACATTTTAACCTGTGCGGACTACTGGGTTGCCACCCTGCTGGATCCACGCTACAAAGACAATGTGCCCACCTTACTTCCTGCACTGGAGCGTGATAGGAAGATGCGCGAGTACAAGCGCACGTTGGTAGACACGCTACTGAGAGCATTCCCAAATGTCACAGGGGAACAAGTGGAAGCCCAAGGCCAAGGCAGAGGAGGAGCAAGAGGTCGCCAAGGCAGCTGTGTCACGGCCAGCTCCTCTGAGGGCAGGGTTAGCATGGCAGAGATGTGGAAAACTTTTGTCAACACGCCACAGCTAACTGCACCACCACCTGATACGCAACGTGTTAGCAGGAGGCAACATTTCACTAACATGGTGGAACAGTACGTGTGCACACCCCTCCACGTACTGACTGATGGTTCGGCCCCATTCAACTTCTGGGTCTCTAAATTGTCCACGTGGCCAGAGCTAGCCTTTTATGCCTTGGAGGTGCTGGCCTGCCCGGCAGCCAGCGTTTTGTCTGAACGTGTATTCAGCACGGCAGGGGGCGTCATTACAGACAAACGCAGCCGCCTGTCTACAGCCAATGTGGACAAGCTGACGTTCATAAAAATGAACCAGGCATGGATCCCACAGGACCTGTCCGTCCCTTGTCCAGATTAGACATTAACTACCTCCCCATAACCATATATTATTGGACTCCAGGGCACTTCCTCATTCAATCCTATTTTTATTTTCATTTTACCATTATATTGCGAGGCTACCCAAAGTTGAATGAACCTCTCCTCTGCCTGTGTGCTAGGCCTAAATATATGCCAATGGACTGTTGCAGTGGTGGGTGACGTGAAGCCTCATTCTCTGCTATGACATGCAGACTGATTCTCTGCTGACATGAAGCCAGATCCTCTGTTACGGGAGCTCTCTCCTCTGCCTGGGTGCTGGGCCTAAATTTATGACAATTGACTGTTGCAGTGGTGGGTGACGTGAAGCCTGATTCTCTGCTATGATATGAAGACTGATTCTCTGCTGACATGAAGCCAGATTGTCTGTTACGGGACCTTTCTCCTCTGCCTGGGTTCTGGGCCTAAATTTATGAAAATTGACTGTTGCAGTGGTGGGTGACGTGAAGCCTGATTCTCTGCTATGATATGAAGACTGATTCTCTGCTGACATGAAGCCAGATTGTCTGTTACGGGACCTTTCTCCTCTGCCTGGGTTCTGGGCCTAAATTTATGACAATGGACTGTTGCAGTGGTGGCTGACGTGAAGCCTGATTCTCTGCTATGACATGCAGACTGATTCTCTGCTGTCATGAAGCCAGATTGTCTGTTACGGGACCTCTCTGCTCTGCCTGTGTGCTAGGCCTAAATATATGCCAATGGACTGTTGCAGTGGTGGCTGACGTGAAGCCTCATTCTCTGCTATGACATGCAGACTAATTCTCTGCTGACATGAAGCCAGATTGTCTGTTACGGGACCTCTCTCCTCTGCCTGGGTGCTGGGCCTAAATTTATGACAATGGACTGTTGCAGTGGTGGCTGACGTGAAGCCTGATTCTCTGCTATGACATGCAGACTAATTCTCTGCTGACATGAAGCCAGATTGTCTGTTACGGGACCTCTCTCCTCTGCCTGGGTGCTGGGCCTAAATATATGCCAATGGACTGTTGCAGTGGTGGCTGACGTGAAGCCTCATTCTCTGCTATGACATGCAGACTAATTCTCTGCTGTCATGAAGCCAGATTGTCTGTTACGGGACCTCTCTGCTCTGCCTGTGTGCTAGGCCTAAATATATGCCAATGGACTGTTGCAGTGGTGGGTGACGTGAAGCCTCATTCTCTGCTATGACATGCAGACTGATTCTCTGCTGACATGAAGCCAGATTGTCTGTTACGGGACCTCTCTGCTCTGCCTGTGTGCTAGGCCTAAATATATGCCAATGGACTGTTGCAGTGGTGGGTGACGTGAAGCCTCATTCTCTGCTATGACATGCAGACTGATTCTCTGCTGACATGAAGCCAGATTGTCTGTTACGGGACCTCTCTGCTCTGCCTGTGTGCTAGGCCTAAATATATGCCAATGGACTGTTGCAGTGGTGGCTGACGTGAAGCCTCATTCTCTGCTATGACATGCAGACTAATTCTCTGCTGACATGAAGACAGATTCTCTGTTACGGGACCTCTCTCCTCTGCCTGGGTGCCGGGGCCTAAATATCTGAGAATGGACTGTTCCAGTGGTGGGTGACGGGAAGCCAGATTCTCTGCTATGGAACCTCTCTCCAATTGATTTTGGTTAATTTTTATTTATTTAATTTTTATTTTAATTCATTTCCCTATCCACATTTGTTTGCAGGGGATTTACCTACATGTTGCTGCCTTTTGCAGCCCTCTAGCTCTTTCCTGGGCTGTTTTACAGCCTTTTTAGTGCCGAAAAGTTCGGGTCCCCATTGACTTCAATGGGGTTCGGGTTCGGGACGAAGTTCGGATCGGGTTCGGATCCCGAACCCGAACATTTCCGGGATGTTCGGCCGAACTTCTCGAACCCGAACATCCAGGTGTTCGCTCAACTCTAATCACCACATTTCGAAAGCTATTTTTTCATTGACAAAAGCAACAAGAAAAAACTATTTGTATTTTGCTTGATGACTTTTTAATTAATACCAATCTGGGGTACATAAATCTTTTTTTATTCTGAAAGTTATGATAAAAACTAGAACATCTGACACCCTTCACTGTGCAGAATAAATAACATGTTTGCTTTATAGTTTCAGGTTTGGTGATGTCAATTACTTATAGTTTTTTATTTCTTTATATTTTCTTTTTACATAATAAAGCATCTTTAATAAAAAATAAATAAAAAAAAAAGTGTGTTTTTTCCTTTAGTTTTGATATTTTATTTACATTTAATTTAACTATTCTTTACTTTTTTCTTACCTAGCCCCACTAGGGGACTTAACCATGCAAATGCTTGATGGCTGATATAATACACTTCAATTTTTCTTTACTGCAGTTCAAGTTCTTGCCTCTAAGCAAAGGGTCTGAGGGTCAACATCATTAGCTCCCCAGATGTCATGAAAACTAATCGGCACCCCACAAGCACATTACAGGGATGCTGATGGGGTGACATTATATATATCCTACGGACCTTGCATCACCTATGGCCCAAATGTATCCATATGGTTCTATTGAGGTGACACATGCAAAAGAATGTCCTTTTAGCATTAATCCTGGGAGTCTGTGTTGGAAAAACTCCAGTCTACTACACTATTCAATACAGAGGAATCCTGCAGAAAAACGTATCACACTGTATATCTTATGCTATAATCAGAGTTAAAGTGCACTGCCGCTATGCTTTATATCACAGTTATACATATATATACCCCTGTAATGTACATTGTGAACAGAGCCTTGTATAGCGAGTCAACTGATTGCTCTACACAATTTCTAAGGAAGGTTTTTACAATTTCAATTCAAAATCAGAAACAATATAAATCATTTTGTCCCAACAATTCAACCTGTGGGGAATAATGGATATGAAAAATGTAAAGGAAGAGTCAAAACAGAAAAGAAAATGTACTGAATGAACTGAATATTCACAGGTAGCAAATCAGAACAGCATGTTTGAGGCTTTGCAGCAGATGGAATCTAACACCTAATTATTAGCATTATTAGATCAGTTAAGTATTACACTAAGGCGTTCAAATCCCAAACATTTGTGAAGAGAACATGCAATAACATGATTGCACCAAAACGGCACATATAGTGAAAGTAGCAGGAAGCAGCATTCCTGAGGGGGAGGGGAAAAACATCTTCCCAGTGTCACTGGTAATTTACTGCTAAGGAATAGAAGTCATTTGCTTTGTAATTTCTATCGTTTATTTTGATCCTAGCCCCAGACTACAGTTGTAAGAGAACTACATTTCAGTCTACAAGTCCAAGCAAGGTCCATGGAAATCAATGTTCGGTACATAAATAGGACATCATGGGAATTCCTGCATACAGATATATGGAGCTACACATACACATAAGGAGTCAAACCCACCCAGACTAAAGAAATAAGAGTTCAATGCCAATTGGAATTAAATAGTTTCCACTAAATAAAAAAATCTAAGTAATAAAATATTACTATGTACCTGCCAGCCTTGGATACATATATTGCATGAAGGCAAAAATTGTTTGCACGGCATATACCAAGGGGAGAAACAGAACTGGATCGCACATCCACAATGCCATGCTTAGATCTAATTAAACTCGCTTCTCTGTGCAATATTAAAGTGTACAGCCCCCTATACTACATTAGTGTACATTTTGATCAAAAGGCACAAGCCCACTCTCCACGCCAAGGTTGCCTCTTTGAGTGAGACCTACTCTGACAAAAAGGCGCAACACAATGCGGTGACGACGCGGCACTGCCCTAGTAGGCAGCAGGACCCAGGAGTCAAACAGCAACCCTGCTGTCTGACAATGCCACCCATGGCACTGGGTCCCACCGACCCACCAGCACAGTGCCACAAAAACCAAGGCCACCACGCAGTACTGCACCATGTGAACAGTTGTCTAACACAACATGTCCCATGCCATCAGGAACTCCAGCGAAAAGCTGGCGGGTCCATACTCGCTCATATGCAGACTCCTGCTAAATTAAAACCACCTGTAGTGAATGGGAGGAGGGCAGATACCATGAATAATGAAGGAAGATTAAACATGCATATACCAAGAGGAGAAACCGAGCTGGATCACAACTGTTTGCACGGCATGCTAGCTGATCAGAGTTTGTGCAGGCAAAAACTCTATGGGCACCCATACACAAGTCTAAAGTTGACCAAAATGGACAATTTCAACCAAAATTATTTGTCAGGTGAAAGTTAACAATTAAGCCTGTGTGGATGAGGTTGCAAAATGATCGCTAATTTAACGGTTGCTCAACCATCAACAAACTTCTGTCTACTGTATACTGCCACCTTAACACAGGGCAGCCAACCTTGTTTTGGTTATTTTATTTTTTGCACACGTTCTAAAAAGGAGCAAAGACACATCATATTAAACAAGAGGCCCCCAGTGAGTACTCATAGCTTAACTAGAGCTGGTCATAGACTAGTGATGTTTCAGAACCATAATGATAGATTTCAAACATGTATCGCTCAGTCACAACTTCTCCATGAATACAAACGACGATATATACAGGGACAGATCTGTGAAAAATGTGATACTAGTATAACCCAAAAAAATAGCATGGTATCATGTTAGCCATAAAAATATATTTTTAAATTATATTAAATACTTTTGTGTTAAAAAAATAAATAAAAAATAATCAGAAAGGAGAAAAAGAGCCTTCTTCAGGCTGGGTATTTTTGTTATTTTTTAACCTGCCTGATTAAAGGAACCTATGTATTATGAAAGCTTGCAAACATACATTTATTGGCTAACCAAAAAAGTTATCACTGCTATAATACCATTGTCTTTTTTAAACACAAAGTATTTAGCAACACATTGGTAATACTTGTAAAAGTTGTTTGTGGCAAAACAAACTTTCACCTGACAAAAGCCAAGATTACAGCTCAAGGTAGAAACCAGTGTTGTCAACTTTGCAATTTGTGGCATTGTTAACCAGGAGGACAACGTTCACAGATTTACAAATCTGAAATCTCTACTGCGTGGCTGTAATCTACAAAGTACCTGTGAAAGATCTACTGTACCAGTAGATTGCAGTGTACTTGTTGCCTGCCTAGCTTCTTAGAAATACTTTACAGAAAATTGTAACTGGGGCTATTGGGTCAGCAAATACACAAATATATCACAATAAAAATTACTTGACGCCTATTTGTGAAAGCTTTTTTCATTTGCAGCATTTTCCCCACATCTGCCTAAACTGTTGCACTTTACTGCATTTCGGTCTGCTTTCTTCTTCACAGTGAAATCTGTCAGAGGAAGCATCTGATGGCTGGACCAATGTGATAAGAATTCAGCTTATTGGATTGCTTAAGAGCTCTCAGGAGTGTAGAGGTAAGTGTTACAAATCCAGCCATCATTCAGCTACTACAAATGATTTCACTGTAAAGGAGAAAAAGCAGCCTGCAGTGTATGTGAAAGGATGTTTGAAAAATGGGAAAACATTTTTTCAAAATAAATACAACGTAATAATAAAGATACATCCACATGGCTGTCATAACCTTCAAGTCATCCTTGGGGGCATGAATGATCGAGCAAGTTAAAGAGATTACAAACAAATTCTATAGACTTCTATTCTGCGTAGTAAGAAGTAGGGGACAGAGGAAAGGAAAGCATAAAGAACACACAGAAGGGTATCAGACTACACAGTGTGTGCTAGCTGTCTGTTACCAAGGAAATACACAAGTCTTATTAGGCTACTTTCACATCTGCGATGTTGCTGTCCGGTTTTGAGATCCGGCACGGGATATTAAAAACCACAGCAAAGTGTTTCCATTGTAATACAACCAACTGAATTAGTTCAGAATGGATCCGGTTGTATTATATAAAAAAAATTAACAAAAACGTACAGTATAAGTCAATAGGGGCCGGATCCGTTTTTTTTCGTGTCTGAAAACCCCCCAGATCCGACACCATTGATCCGGTTTTGTGTCCAGCACGGGAACGCAACAAACCGGAATGGAATGCATTCTAGTGCACTCCGTTCTGGTTTGTTCAGTTTTGTCCCCATTGACAATAAATGGGGACAAAACTGAAGTTTTGTGCTGTGGATTGAGACCCTCTGCAAGATCTCAAAACCGGACAGCACAACACAGATGTGAAATTAGCCTTATGCGCTGTAGACACAATGGGTAAGTATATTTATAAGGAAGATTAGTTGCAAAGTTAAATAATTTCTTAAGCATTGGAGAGATCCAGAAGATAGGTAATTGATGACAAATAGTCAGATAACCCCTTTACCTTGTCCACCTGCACCTTCTAAAGATGCTCACTTGTCAGCTTTGCTAATAAGTATTTTCAGAAAACAGCTAGTGTCTATTTCATCTTCTCTAAAGGAATAACAATTGTGGCAGAAAAGGGAGAGGCGCTCTTAGGGTAACAGTTTTGTTGTAGATGGCTGACACCTTTCCGTGTGGTGCATGCATAGGCACAACACTAGTGTAGGCGTGTGGTTAAAAGGTGGTCGGTGCTGCCAGTACCGTTCACTTCTCGTTTGAAGGGTTGTCAGGAGGAGAGATGGAGAGACAATGTAGGGGTGTGGAGTGGTTATGGTCATGCTGAGAAAGACGCTCTGTCTGCACAGGGGACGCCGTTTTTTTACTCAAGACTTGAAAGAGTGTCTTCAACTCTGAAACACGTTGTCACCTCTATATACGAACAATAAAAGATTTATTCATAACCTCCTGAGGTTGTGTCTTTGTGCCAAGAAGTACCGGAAAAAAGTGGACCATTACCAAGGGGGAGTTTACACATTTGTATTGGCAGTTTTTTTTTAGCACTTCTTTCTTACAGTTCCAGTACAATTTTTGGGGTAAAAATGGCAGCCGCAGATGTTACCTAAAAGTCTATTGGAAACATAAAATGCATCTGCTTTGTAATTATTATTATAATTTTTTTTTTGGGGGGGGGGGGATGGGGATGGGGAGTATCCTGCATTTGTTTTAAAAATTAAAGGATGCTGAAGCTCTGGCATGTTTTTCTTGTATTTGACATCCCTACAGTGAACAAAATTATAATCCACAAAAAAAATGCTCTAAAAACTGCATGTGATATGCAAAAAAAGCCAAGAGGTTATTTTTTTTTCCATAAAAGAAAAAATCATGACTCCTTTAAGTGGTAATAACTTTTGAATGCTTTTATTTACCAAAGGGATGCTGTGACTGAAGTTAACAGTATAATTTTGGTTGATATATTTTGTATTTATTATAAAGAAATCCAAAATTTAAGAACAATTTAAAAACATGCAATTTTTACAATTTGAATTTCTATGCTTTTAAGACAGTCTTACCTCACGAAATAGTTAAAGGGAAGCTGTCCCCATAAAAATGCTAAGTAATTTGCAGGAAGCATGTTATAGAGCAAAATTTGCTGAACAGTTTAATATATAGTTTTGTGGGAATAGAATCAGTGTAATCTGTATTTAAAGTAGCACACCCACAAAAAAATAAATAAAAATAATAATGTTATTCTCTGACCTGTTAGAAAGGTACAGTGTCATTCAACTCTCTGATCTTACAGGAAGTCAGTTACTTCTCTATTCTATTCATGACCGACATTGAGACTCCCATAGGAATACATAGATAAACTGACTTCCTGTCCACACATAAGATGCCGTGTTATTTGCAAAGTCTGATTGCTGGTCACATGACACAGCTGAGGATCAGAAGGGAGGGGATATCTCACAAATACAGACACTGGTAAGAAAATTACATACACTACAGTTTACATCATGTACCTTTCTAACAGATCAGAGAATAAGTTTTTTTTGTGAAGTTAGTCTTTAATTTAAATTCCTGCTCATTCTGTGCTTTGACTTCAAGGAGGTGAATTTTTTAAAAAAATATTAAATATAGATATTGACATGAAAAATGAAAAACATAAAAAATGCTTTAAAAATATGTTAAAACATGATTTAAATAATAGTTCATTTTCTGATGACACATTCCCTTGAATTAAATACAGGCAATACTGAATCTTTTCCCAGAAAACTATCACTCTGCTCAGCTCCTCCTGCTCTATAACATGCTGCCTGCAGTTCAGATACCATGTTCAACAAGACAGATTCCCTTTAATAACTAACATTTACCATATATGTCTAGTTTACGTTGCCATAATTTTTCAAATGTGCTTTTACTTTTGGAGACTTTAGAAGGCTTCTAAGTAGTGTTGAGTGAAGTGAGCTTCAGATGCTTCATCCGAAGTCACTTCGTTCAAAACTTTCGTACAGTATTAGAATGTATGGGCTCCAATGAGCCAAAGTAAGTTATTCATGAACTCTGCGTGACTTCGTTGAATAGCTTTGGTAGTTGATTTGTAAAGTGAAAAAACACCTTAAAACCTGAAACCGAACTCTGCTTCGGTTCTGATTAGTACCTTGGTACCAAAGTCCGGTTCCAACACTACTTCTAAGTTTAGAAGCAATCTTCTAAATTTTCAAAAACATTCACAAAACTTGTATTTTTATGGACCAAGTCAGTGGCTTTGAGGTTCTACATACTAGAACTCCCATATATCAGCCCATTTAAAAAATGCATTCATCAAAGTATTCAAAACAGCATTTAGAAAGTTTGTTCTAAATGCTGTTTTTGCCATTTTCAAACCTAATTCTGGAGGTTTTAGAAATATCCCATATGTGGCCCTAGAGTGCTACCTGACTCGCATACCTGCCTAAGAAATAAAGGTGCGCCTTTAAAGATTTTGAGGCCTCCATTTTTAAGTTGTTTTTCAGGTACCATTTCAGGTTTGTAAAGCCCCTGCGGAGCGAAAACATTAACACCCTCAGCATACTTCATTTTGGAAACTACACCCTTCAAAGAATTTATCTAGGGGTGTAGTAAGCATTTTGACGGTTTCATAAAATTTTATTAGAATTGGACCTGGAAAATTAAAAAATACATGTTTCCAATTATATGTATTATTAGATCAAATTGAGAAAAACTACTGCACACATTGTTACACAATTTTTCTTGAGTACAGCAATATCCTATATGAAGAAGCAATCTGGCTTTAGAAGAAGCAGCACAGATTCTGCTGGAATGGGTTTGGGCACCAAGTCGCATTTGAAGAGCCCGTGAGGTACAAGCACAGTGGAAACCCCAAAGAAATCTGTCAATTTTTTTAAACCACACCTCCAAGTCATCCGATGTAGTGACTGCTTTCACCCCACAGGTGTTTCATAGACTTCAATAACACTGGACCATAAAAATTATGAATTTTTCTTCCAATAGTATGTTGCCTTGGTCCCAATTTTGTTTTTGGTTCTCCATCTGTCAACCACTTAGATGCAATAGTCGATATTGACTGTGGCATCCAAAGGGATAAACTGCCGGCATGCTTCAAACCCAACAATTGCAGCAAGGTGTCAGTTTCATGTCACAGTTGTGAGGAAGGCAGGAGGGGCCTGTTACTGATCTCTCTCTAATTCCATCATGCAAATGGTTGCTATGACAGGCAGAGGTATTACAATGGCCTCTGGGACTGCCAGCTATGGAAGCCTAGGAGGCTCTTCCCCCATTATTGTAAAAAAAACAGGAAAAGAGAATTATATACACATTAGATATTGCCACTTTCATAAAAATCCCCTTTATAAAAATATCACATAATCTACCCAGTCAGGCGAGTGCCGTAAAAAAATAATTCATAAAAAAATTATACCAGAACAGCAAATTTTTTGGTTACCACGCCTAATATCACATGATCAAAAAGTCATATGTACCCTAAAATGATACCAAAGAAAATGTCACCTCATCTTGCAAAAAAAAGAGTTTTTTCTTAATTAATTGCTTTTATTGTATAATACTGGGGCGGGGGGGGGGGGGGGGGGGGGAGATATTTGGTATTGCCATATCTGTAACAACCATCTCTAGCTACCCAATTAGGAGAACGCCTCAAAAAAAAAAAAAAAAAAAAAAAGATAAAAACTATGCCAGAATGCAATGCAGGGGGAAGCTATACTACAACTGTCACTATGTACAGTAGAGGAGCTTCCCCTGCCTCCCTGCATTGCCTGACGTGAGCGCTTACTGCTCACAAAGGCATCACCACAGCGATTGCTTAATACACAGCACGTCGGGAGTACTGGGGGAGAGCTCACCAACAGTGCTTGCCACACTGGTCAGTGAGCAGGAAGGGAGGATGTAGATTTATTTATATATTAACCCTTTCCCAACCGCCAACATAAATTTAAGTCAGCGGCTGGACATTTCAAAATGGCGCCCGCTGGCACGCACAGCTGGCGCCATAGCTGCTGGGTGTCCGCTGTTTAAACGATGTAAACAGCAGACACCCCGCACTAACCTGTCAGATGTGACCACAACATCTGAATGCCCTAAAACCCGGAAGCACACACTTCTGGGTGTGCTCCGGCTCCCCCTGGGATCGGGGGAGCCAGATTGTGTATGTGGCAGTTCTCCTGTGCGACAGAAGGCTTCTCCTGTGCCAGGACTACATAGGAACATAGCTCTTAGCTATTGCTCTTAAATTATCTATATGGTGATTATAATAAAAAAATATATATATATATTTCCCCTAGGGAACTATAACAAGTATCTCTCTCTATAATATATATCTATCTCTCTATCTCTCTCTCACCCCCCCTTTCCCCAAAATTAAATAAATATAAGTAAAATATAAAAAAAAAAAAAACTGACATGGGCATAGCCGCGTGCGAATATGCCCATACTATTAAAATATGAAAATATTTTTCCCATATGGCAAAAGGAGAAACGGAATTTTTTTTTTTAATAAGTGATCAAAAGGTCTTACACATCCCAAGTTGGTATTATCACTGAAAAATACAGATCGCCCCACAAAAAATGAGCCCTCACTACAAAAAAGTTAGAGGGGTCAGAATATGGTGATTAAAATTAAAAAACAAACAAAAAAAAAACAACTTTTTCAACGTTCCTTGTTTTTCAGTATTAAAATGCAAGAAAAAAAAACTATACATATGTGGTATCACCTTAAGTGTTCTTACGTGGAGAATAAAAAAAAAAGCAGGTCAGTTTTACTGCAGCAGAAATGGTGTAAAAAACAAAACAAAGAATGGGGCGAAACTGTTTTTTCCCATAATTCCACTCAATTTGAAATTTTTTTCCAGCTTCCCACCACATTTTATGCAACTGTATATAGTGACATTAGAAAGTGCATCTTGTCCTGCAAAAAACAAGCCCTCATATGGCTATCTGGGAAAAAAAAAATATAATAAGGCTTTGGGAGGACCGGGAGTAAAAACACTAAAATTAAATATTAAAAAAAAAAAAAAAAAAATATAGAACGTTTCCCGGTCAATAAAGGGTTAATATATATTTACACTAGTTATCACTTTATTGGCTCCACTATATAAAGGAGAAGTGTGGGCAGACAACCACCAGTTCCCAACCAGTCTTCCTAGTCAGCAGGGCCGGTGCAAGGATTTTTGACAACACAAGCAAAGCTACATTTTGGCGCGCCCCCCCCCCCCCCCCCCACGCTTCTCCTCTCTGTGGTCCTGGTATCTTCTCTCTGCTTCGGACAATGGCTGGTTTAAGGACCATATTTTTCGCCCTATAAGACACACCTAGGTTTTAGAGGAGGATAATAAGAAAAAAATATTTTGCATTACACCTCAGGTCAGACCAGCAATCAGACCCCCAATGTTAATCAGACCTCAGCTCACAGCCCCAATCAGACCCCCAATGTTAATCAGACCTCAGATCAGAACCCCATGTCAGACATCATCCCCCAGCCATCAGCCATTAGACCCCATGTCACATTTCTCCCCCTCCATGTCACATTTTTCCGCCCTCCTCCAGGGTGCGCCCTAAGGCGACCGCTTGGTCTGCCTTATGGTAGCACCGGCCCTGCTAGTCAGCAATGCACTGATAGGACAAGGGATGTCCCTTAGCAGCGGCTCTGAAAAAGATTGCTGCTAAAGGACATTTTAGCCCTAATTTTCTACTATAAATAAAGGCTTCCCTAGATAAAGCATATTAGAAAAATGTTCCCTATCCCTGTCCCTATGCATGACAGTTACACTTTAGGGCAGGGATCAGCAACCCCTCCTACAACTCCCAGAACCCTCCTTTCACTTCTAGGGGAGTTACAAGAATAGCTGATTAAGTGTGCATGCTGGCTGGAAGTTGTAATTTCACAGCAGCTTGAGTGCCAAAGGTTGCTGATCCCTGCTTTAAAGGAAACCCGTCACCATGATTTTGCGCATAGAGCTGGGGACATGGGCTGCTAGATGGCCACTAGCACATCTGCAGTACCCAGGTCCCATAGCTCTCTGCGCTTTTATTGTGTTAAAAAAACCTTTTGATTGATATGCAAATTACCTGATATGAGTCCTGTAGCCGGAGATGAGTCAAGCGGAAAGGAGCCCAGCACTGCCCCGCGTCCTCCGAATCTCCTCCTTGCTGACTGACGTCACAGAGCTGGAGCGCCGAAATCTCGCGATGTGCAAGCTAGCGCATACGCAGTGTCTAGGGCTGCAACGATTAATCGATGTAATCGATTATATTCGATAACTGGATTCGTTGTCGACGAATCCAGTTATCGAATAATCGCCGATTCGTTGCTATGCGGGCGGGCGGTCGCTGCATCTTTATTTTACCTTTTTACAATGACGCTCCTGTAACAGCCAGGCAAAGCGGACGGCGGCGTAACGTCACTCACTCACGTGACGCACCTGCTCCGCCTCCTTCATTCATGAGGTGGGCGGAGCAGGTGCGTCACGTGAGTGAGTGACGTTACCCCGCCGTCCGCTCTGCCTGGCTGTTACAGGAGCGTCATTGTAAAAAGGTAAAATAAAGATGCAGACGTGATTAGTCCGACTTATAAGCATCGGGGCCGGGGCTGTTATGGGGAGGATCTGTCTATGGCACTGCTATGGGGAGGGGGGTCTGTGTATAGCACTGCTATGGGGAGGAAGGGGGGGGTCTGTGTATGGCACTGCTATGGGGAGGAGGATCTGTGCACTGTTATGAGGAAAGGGATCTGTGCACTGTTATGCCCATAACAGTGCACATATCCCCCTCTCCATAACAGCGCCACCCACAGATCCCCCTCTCCATAACTGCGCCACCCACAGATCCTTCTCCATAACAGCGCCATCCACAGATCCCCCTCTCCATAACTGCGCCGCCCACAGATCCCCCTCTCCATAACTGCGCCGCCCACAGATCCCCCTCTCCATAACTGCGCCGCCCACAGATCCCCCTCTCCATAACTGCGCCGCCCACAGATCCCCCTCTCCATAACTGCGCCGCCCACAGATCCCCCTCTCCATAACTGCGCCGCCCACAGATCCCCCTCTCCATAACTGCGCCGCCCACAGATCCCCCTCTCCATAACTGCGCCGCCCACAGATCCCCCTCTCCATAACTGCGCCGCCCACAGATCCCCCTCTCCATAACTACGCCATCCACAGATCCCCCTCTCCATAACTGCGCCGTCCACAGATCCCCCATAATAGTGTCGTCCACAGATCCCCCATAATAGTGTCGTCCACAGATCCCCCATAATAGTGTCGTCCACAATTTGTTTTAATATGGCCTTTGAACATATTTTTTCAAGTAAGATCATATAAACCTCTGTTTTGTAATTTTGTCGTTTTTGCCGATTAATCGATTAATCGTAGAAATTAATCGGCAACTAATCGATTATTCAAATAATCGTTAGCTGCAGCCCTAGCAGTGTCAGCATCATGTTCATTCCCTGCACTGGCATCAGCACAGGGAACGAACTACGCATGCCCTAGCTCGCGCATCGCGAGATTTCGGCGCTCCAGCTCTGTGACATCAGCCAGCAAGGAGGAGATTCGGAGGACGCGGGGCGGTGCTGGGCTCCTTTCCGCTTGACTCATATCAGGTAATTTGCATATCAATCAAAACGCAATAAAAGCGCAGAGAGCTATGGGACCTGGGTACTGCAGATGTGCTAGTGGCCATCTAGCAGCCCATGTGCCCAGCTCTATGCGCAAAATCATGGTGACAGGTTTCCTTTAAGGGTTTAGTTTCCCCAAAATAGGTTAATTTACAAGGGTATTCACTGTACTGGTGAGCCAAGGGCACTGCAAATGTGAAATGGTACCGAGAACCATTCCAGCTAAATCTGCCCTCCAAAAGCCAAATGGCACTTCTTCCCTTCTGAGCCCTGCAGTGTCTCCATAAAACAATTTGTGACCTCATATGGGGTGTTTCCATATTCAGAAAAAAAATGCATAACAAATTGTGGGGCGCTTTTTCTCTCGTTACCTATTGTTAAAATGAAAAATGTGGGGCTTATGCAACATTGCAATGAATGAAATGGTTTCATTTTCACAGCCAAGTAATTATAAATTATTTGAAATGTCTGTGGGGTCCAAGCGCTCAGCACACCTCTCCCGAAATTCTTTGAATGAGGTAGTTTCCAAAATAAGGTAATTTTTGGGGTACTTCTACCATAGGGTTTTTGTCTTTCAAATGCAACATGGTGCCCAAAAAACATTCTAGCAAAATTTGCATTATGCCATCTTGTCTCTCTCCTTGCTCCTTTAGGTAGGTGGAGGGACCCCTGGTGTGGTGAGCCTGCTGCTTGCGAAGCTACAACATTTGTTCCACCTTTTAGAATAGATGCTGAAGAAGTGATAAGACAATGTTGCCAAAAATTCACTTGCTCAGTATCTCCTCTGAGAAGCAGAGAAACATTGCAGGATCAGAAGCATCTATTTCACCACACCTGGGATCCTTCCACATACTTGAAGGAGCATACAGGAGCAAAACTAAGCATGCGTCCACCTCGGCATATTTACTGAGGTGGACACAGAAAGGCTGTACAATGCAAACAGCTATACTAATTGCCATAGTCAACAAGGGATATATTTTGAGGAGCTGGTTGCAGCCTTCCATGCCATCCACCAGGATGATTATTGATCTCCTTAAGTGGCTGGTAACTATTGAACGCAAGGAAACGGAAAGACAAAGAAAAATCACTTTTTTTCCCCTTTAAATTGAGACATTTTATTGTCAAGTTTCTTAGTGAAATAAAAATCGATCTGCTAATGTCCCACTTACCTTCACCGAATGTTATTTGTTGAAGCGCTTGGAGGGTACTTTGGGTAGACTGCAACTATCTGAATGACGAAAATTGCTTGCCTTTTTCTTTTATCTCGGGGACACAATCTAGTGCTATTAGTGGTTATCTTTATTCCAAAGGATACACTGGTGGCTAAGGGATTGTCACTGTTGTGCACCTATAGCTTTACTGTCGTGCAACTACATTATTATCTGCAGTATTTTATAGAATTTTGCAACTATACTGCCCACGCCTTTCTCTGTATTACTGTTTATGGAGTCTGTGTACTCTTTTTTTATGTTTGTCAGAAAATATGAAAACTTAAAGTGCTTTAAAAAAAAAAAAAAAAAAAAAAAAAAAAAAAAAAAAAAAACATTCCTGGAATATCTGCTGATAAGTGCTATTTTTTTTATTTAAAGGGTAAAAAAAAAAGTTCACCTTAATTATGATCATTTATCGGATCTCCATATATTTCAGATAAAAAACAAAATTATTTTTCCTTTTGAATACAACATTGGTTGTTTCTTGTATGTTGCTTCATTGGAACGGAATAGAGGATCTATCAAATCGATAGGCAGTGAGCTCCACCTAGTGGTGACTGCAGGCACACAAAATATTTTATTCATGAAAAAAAACTAACAAAAATCAAGTCCTCAATTAATAGTTTCCTCTTCATTGACTCAGTAATGCCAAATGTAGCAATCAAAACAGTGAAAATCTCACCAAGCTGAGACCAGACCACTCTTTGCCTGTATGGCAACTTGCTACTGCTGGAGCCTCCCCCCACTGTTCTACTGAGGAAACCAGGCCCCCTAACTAAGCACCACACTTGCTCTAGCAATCTGCTACCCTAAATGAAAGGAATCAGGAGGAAATTAACCTGTGCAATATATCTAGTAGACTGCACTGTTATTGTGCACATTAGGGTACATTCACACTGCATTTGCAGTGCATGTTTAATGTATACACAAGCTCCTGGCACAATTAACACAGCCTTCAAATAAAGAAAGACTCCAAATTGCAAATACTCATAACATAAAATGTTTCAGGCCACCTTATAAAAGTCCTTAACCCCTTCCTGTTAGCGGTCTGGACTCAATGGAACCCGTGGCTAATGTCCGCAACAGCCAGTAATGCCGATCGCAGACATTTAACACTTTAGATGCTGCGCTCAATCCTGATCACGGCCCCTAAAAGCTGAAAACTTAGGCGCGCGCTTCCGGGTGTGCTCCGGCTCCCGCTGGTCGGGATTGGGGAAGTGTTAGCAGCAGCCCCTGTCCTCATTTCATGTAATAACAGTTACATAACAATATTATTAAGGCACAAAAGGATATCAAAGGACCTAGAATCAAGTACACAGATGACATTTTCTAGCCATTAGAGACAGTAGCTGGGTGTAAGAATAGTAGTGCCCCCTCTGGGGTACTATAATTCCCTATGGGAACTATAAAAAAAAAAAAAAAAAAAAAAAAAAAGGAAAAATTCTAATCCACCCTTTCCCCAAAAAGGAAAAAAACAAACCCCCCCCCCCCCACCCAAAAAAAAAAAAACACATCATAGGTATCCTGGTGTGCAAAAAATGTCTGTACTGTTAAAATGTCAAAAATGTAATTCCATATGGAAAACAGCAAAATGAAAACATAAGTCAAAATGGTCGATTCGTAGTTTTTTCGGTCACTTCTACTCCCACAAAAAAAGTCGCACACAGCGCAAACTGGAATCACTGAAAAGTACAGATCGCCCCGCGAAAAAATTAGTCTTCACAGAGCTCTGCACACAAATACAAAAAAAGTTAGAAGGGTCAAATTATGGAGACTAAGAGAAATATTCTTTTTCAAAGTTTTTTTTTGTCCGGTATAAAAACGCAATAAAAAAATAGATATATGTGGTATTTTGCAGATTCGCAATGGCCTGGAGAATTAAAGTAACCGGTGGTTAGTTTTATGGTATAGGGAACGTTGAAAAACCAAAACCCCCAAAAATTTTCACTCCATTTATCATTTATTTTCCGCTTCTCACCACATTGTATGCACATGTAAATAGTACCATTAGAAAGGCCATCTAGTCCCACAAAAAAACAAGCCATCATACAGCTATGTGAACAGAAAAATAATAGCGGATAGGAGTAGTAAATGAAAAGTTGCCTGGTCACGGAAGGGTTAATTAAGCAAGCCATAAACACCAATCGCTTACATAATGTTTTTCATTACTTTGTGTTCCAAAGCATTATTGCTCATCAGTGTAGTGATGGCGACGATAGTCGGTCATGCTGGTGGCCTTATAGGCAGACGCTGCTTGCATGGCTTAACCCCTTAAGGACCAGGCTCATTTTCACCTTAAGGACCAAGCCATTTTTTGCAAATCTGACCAGTGTCACTTTAAGTGCTGATAACTTTAAAATGCTTTTACTTATACAGGCCATTCTGAGATTGTTTTTTCGTCACATATTGTACTTCATGACACTGGTAAAATAAAGTCCAAAAAATAAATTTTTTTGCATAATAAAATACCTAATTTACCAAAAATTTGGAAAAACTAGCAAATTTCAAAGTTTCAGTTTCTCTACTTCTGTAATACATAGTAATACCCCCAAAAATTGTGATGACTTAACATTCCCCATATGTCTACTTCATGTTTGAATTATTTTGGGAATGATATTTTATTTTTTGGGGATGTTACAAGGCTTAGAAGTTTAGAAGCAAATCTTGAAATTTTTCAGAAATTTACAAAAACCCAATTTTTAGGGACCACTACAGCTCTGAAGTCACTTTGCGAGGCTTACATAATAGAAACCGCCCAAAAATGACCCCATTCTATAAACTACACCCCTCAAGGTATTCAAAACTGATTTTACAAACTCCGTTAACCCTTTAGGTGTTGCACAAGAGTTATTGGCAAATGGGGATGAAATTTGAGAATTTCATTTTTTTGCCTAATTTTCCATTTTAACCCATTTTTTCCACTAACAAAGCAAGGGTTAACAGCCAAACAAGACTGTATCTTTATTGCCCTGACTCTGCCGTTTACAGAAACACCCCATATGTGGCCGTAAACTACTGTACGGCCACACAGCGGGGCGTAGAGTGAAAGGTGCGCCGTATGGTTTTTGGAAGCCAGATTTTGCTGGACAGTTTTTTTGACACCATGTCCCATTTGAAGCCCCCCTGATGCACCCCTAGAGTAGAAACTCCATAAAAGTGACCCCATCTAAGAAACTACACCCCTCAAGGTATTCAAAACTGATTTTACAAACTTTGTTAACCCTTTAGGTGTTGCACAAGATTTAATGGAAAATAGAGATACAATTTCAAAATTTCACTTTTTTGGCAGATTTTCCATTTTAATATTTTTTTCCAGTTACAAAGCAAGGGTTAACAGCCAAACAAAACTCATTATTTATGGCCCTGATTCTGTAGTTTACAGAAACACCCCATATGTGGTCGTAAACCACTGTACGGGCACACGGCAGGGCGCAGAAGGAAAGGAATGCCATACGGTTTTTGGAAGGCAGATTTTGCTGGACTGGTTTTTTGACACCATGTCCCATTTGAAGCCCCCCTGATGCACCCCTAGAGTAGAAACTCCAAAAAAGTGACCCCATTTTAGAAAGTACGGAATAGGGTGGCAGTATTGTTGGTACTAGTTCAGGGTAGATATGATTTTTGGTTGCTCTATATTACACTTTTTGTGCGGCAAGGTAACAAGAAATAGCTTTTTTGGCACGTTTTTTTTTTTGTTATTTACAACATTCATCTGACAGGTTAGATCATGTGGTAATTTTATAGAGCAGGTTGTCACGGACGCAGCGATACCTAATATGTATACAATTTTTATTTATTTATGTAAGTTTTATACAATAACTTCATTTTTAAAACCAAAACATTGTTTAGTGTCTCCATAGTCTGAGAGCCATAGTTTTTTCAGTTTTTGGGCGATTATCTTGAGTAGGGTCTAATTTTTTGCGGGATGAGATGACAGTTTGATTGGCACTATTTTGGGGTGCATATGACTTTTTGATCGCTTGCTATTACACTTTTTGTGACGTAAGATGGCAAAAAATAGCTTTTTTTACACCGTTTTTTTTTTTTTTTTTTACGGTGGTCACCTGAGGGGTTAGGTCATGTGATATTTATATAGAGCCGGTCGATACGGACGCGGCAATACCCAATATGTATACTTTATTTTTATTTATGTAGGTTTTACACAATGATTTTATTTTTGAAACAAAAAAAATGATGTTTTAGTGTTTCCATAGTCTAAGAGCCATAGTTTTTTCAGTTTTTGGGCGATTATCTTGAGTAGGGTCTCATTTTTTGCGGGATGAGATGACGGTTTGATTGGTACTATTTTGGCGTACATGCGACTTTTTTGATCACTTTTATTACCTTTTTTGGGAAGTAAGGTGGGCAAAATTTCAATTTTCTCATAGTTTTTATTTTTTTATTTTTATGGCGTTCACTGTGCGGGGAAAGTAACATGGCCGTTTTATAGATCAGGTCGTTACGGACGCGGCGATACCTAATATGTGTAGTTTATTTTTATTTTTTTAATTTTTATTCAGTGATAAATGTTTTTTTTTTCATCTTAACTTTTTTCACTTATTCTTTTTATTTTTTGACCCAGACCCACTTGGTTCTTGAAGATCCAGTGGGTCTGATGTCTGTAAAATACAGTACAGAACCCCTATAGGTTTCTGTACTGTATTTTACTTACACTGAACAGATCTATGCTTTCAGCACAGATCTGTTCAGCACCATGGACAGCAGGACGCCTGAGCAGGCGTCCTGTTGCCATGGGAACCTTCCCCGTCTGCTCAGTTATGGTCAGAACTTCGCAGACGGGGAAGGGTGAGGACGGGGCTTCGGGGGGCTCTCTCCCTCTCCATCGGGGGGCTGCAAAGGCACAGCAGCCCCCCGATCGGAGAGGGAGGGAGCTCCCTCTTACTGTTAACCTTTTCCATACAGCGGTCCGTACGGACCGCTGTATGGAAAGGGTTAAACGGCTGACATCGCATCAACGATGTCAGCCGTTTATACCAGGGTGCCAGCAATGTGCTGGCACCCTGGTATACCCACTGTACACCAACGATTATTCAATGGGAGGCGGGCGGGGGATCGCGATCCCGCCTGCGACACCCCCCCTGCACCACCCGCCGCCATCAAATCATGCAGGGGTGCAGGGGGGGGTGTACTATATTGATTTTAGGCACTCAAGTTTCTGATCCCCGCGGTCAGGGACCGCGGGGATCAGAAACTGCAAAAAGCGCAGCAAACCGCAGGTCTGAATTGACCTGCTGTTTTCTGCGATCGTCGATGCGGGGGGGGGTCAAATGACCCCCCCCTGCATTGTTACAGGATGCCGGCTGAATGATTTCAGCCGGCATCCCGTTCCGATTAACCCCCGCGGCGCCGGCATCGCTATTTAAAGCCATGACGTACCGGTACGTCATGTGTCCTTAAGGACTCGGGAAACATGCCGTACCGGTACGTCATGTGTCCTTAAGGGGTTAAAAGGCAGATGCCTCCGATAGACCTGAGGAGGTTTTCTCTAGACCCAACTGCCATTAAGGCTAGGTCTACACTTAGGCCCCTTTCACACGGGCGTCATTTTTTTTGCCCGGATAAGAGCCGGGTGCGTTGCGGGAAAATGCGCGATTTTTTCTGCGCAAGTGCAAAACATTGTCATGCGTTGCACTCGCGTGAGAAAAATCGCGCATGTTTGGTACCCAAACCCGAACTTCTTCATAGAAGTTCGGGCTTAGGATTGATGTTCTGAAGATTGTATTATTTTCCCTTATAACATGGTTATAAGCGAAAATAATAGCATTCTGAATACAGAATGCATAGTAAACCAGCGCTAGAGGGGTTAAAAAAAAATAAAAAATAATTTAACTCACCTTAGTCCACTTGCTCGCGAAGCCCGGCATCTCCTTCTGTCTCCGCTGCTGATGAACAGGACCTGGGGTGAGCTGCTCCATTAAATACAGGTTAAGGACCTTCGATGACGTCACTCCGGTCATCACATGGTACGTCACATGATCTTTTACCATGGTGATTCACCATGGTAAAAGATCATGTGATGACCGGAGTGACGTCATCGAAGGTCCTTAAGCTCTATTTAATGGAGTAGCTCACCCCAGGTCCTGTTCATCAGCAGCGGAGACACAAGGAGATGCCGGCTTCGCGAGCAAGTGGACTAAGGTGAGTTAAAAAAATTTTTTATTTTTTTTTAACCCCTCTAGCGCTGGTTTACTATGCATTCTGTATTCAGAATGCTATTATTTTCCCTTATAACCATGTTATAAGGGAAAATAATAATGATCGGGTCTCCATCCCGATGGTCTCCTAGCAACCATGCGTGCAAATCGCACGGCATCCGTACTTGCTTGCGGATGCCATCCGATTTTCACACACCCCATTCATTTCTATGGGGCCTGCGTCACGTTGAAATCGGACAATATAGAGCATGCTGCGATTTCAACTGAACGCACAAGTGATGCGTTAAAAACATCGCTCATGTGCACAGCCCCATAGAAATGAATGGGTCAGGATTTAGTGCGGGTGCCATACGTTCGCCGCACGGATCGCACCCGCACGGAAAACTCGCCCGTGTGAAAGGGGCCTTAGACAATAAGGCGCGCAACAGATAGGGCACAACTACACTGCAACATTTGTCACGCAACAATTTTTATAACTGTAGTCTATGGTGTCACAATGCGACATGAAAGTCACAGAAAAATCCATCTCAAAGTTGCAGTGCGACACCATAGACTATCATTATAAAAATTGTTGTGCGACATTGGTGCGGATGTCGTAGTGTAGACCTAGCCTAAAACCCATAACTGAGGCATATCTGCCCCAAACCGGTGGGATGTCGGCTGATGACATGGGCACATCTTCTGTGCCCAATGCCATCCACTGGATGTACTCATGTCCTGTCTGGTAAGAGCACTGCAATTAACATTTGCATAAAGGAGTTAAAAAAGAAGACTGTGCGGTAATCAGCTCAAAACTAATGCCAGGGGCAGCTGTAGGCAGCCACACATGACCCATACAGTGGCAGCTGCAACGGAAACATACGGCCATGTAATTCATGGACATGCCAGATCCAGCAGTGCGCCTCTCTAATGACATTCATATGCCATAATTAGGCATATTAACAGAGGTTGTCCTAACGAGACAAACCCTTTATTCCCAAAATGACAACTCACTAATTTTTGATAGAAGGCACTGCTGGTCCTGGACTCAGATCTGAATTTCATGAAAAATTCGATTAGCTGTAAAGCCAAATTTCCTTGTGCCAATTCATTGAGTTTCCCTGAAATGGCTGTAAAAAAAATAAAAAATAAAAAATAAAAAATTATACTTGCCTCATCCATTTGAGCACAGGGGCCGCCACAGCCATCTTGCTTGAAGATTACGCGAAAAATCTTATTTTTAGGAGCAATCCCTAAAATGCTTTAATATTAAATCTCAGATGCCGCGATCAGCAATGAATGTGGCATTTGAGGGGTTCAATGAAGGTGGCATGGGGGTCCACGGAATCACGGTTCCCTGTCTTTGCCCCCCACTACTTAAGAGAAATATGCGCTTCATGATTAAGTAAATTGTCACAAAGCTACTTTTTTTGTAAAATTCTGCAAAACAGCCGAATCAATTTTGAAGAATGTCAATCAACTCCATTGGTGACCTATCCTCAGGATCCAACACCCTGCACCCTTGCCAATCGGCTGTTTGATGAGGAGGAAACGCTCCATGCGAGTGATGCTACCTGTTCATTACACTGTCCATCGTCTCCCCTGTAGTAATGGCATGGTGTAATTAAAAATACTTTCTCCATTCAAGTGAACAGAGAGTACTTGTCATTACACTGCACCACCGAAACTTCTTTGACAACGCACAGTGTAATAAAGCGTTAATAGCGCGCGCATGGAGCACCGCTTCCTCTTCAACCAGCAGATCGGTGGGGATGCAGGGTGTCGGACCCCCATGGATCAGATATTTTTTTTTTTATCTATCCTGAGGATAGGTCATCAATATAAAACCCCTTTAAAAGGAAATCTGTCACCAGGATAATCGCTATTGAAGTAAAGCCATGGCCTAATAGCCCTTAGTACCTTATTTCCAGATGTGCCTTTGTTCCAGTAATAGATGTTTTCTATCCTCTGAAAATCCAGTTTAATTTGGTATGCAAATGAGCCAGTAAGGTGCCCAGAGGGGCGTCACTCTTGCAGGAAGGAGCCCAGGCACGCCTCCTGCTAGTGCCCAAGCCCGCCCTCATGCTGGGAGCAGGGAAAGGGGGGCAGAGTTATGGCTTGGATGTGATGTAGGAGGGGTGGGTGGACACATTGTGGCAGGAGGCGTGCCTGGGCTCCTTCCTGCAAGAGTGACGCCGCTCTGGGCACCTTACTGGCTCATTTGCATACCAAACAAACTGGATTTTCAGAGGATAGAAAACATCTATTACTGGAACAAAGGCACATCTGGAAATAAGGTACTAAGGGCTATTAGGCCATGGCTTTACTTTAATAGCAATTATCCTGGTGAAAGATTTCCTTTAAGACCGAGCTGTAAGTAATAGATCCAGTGCTTGGCGCATTCTCTTGCTCTACAGGAGGAAGCTCTGACAGCGCTTTGCCTTCTCAGCCAATTGTTTGGTGCACTAGTGACCCACCCCTGCCAGTGACTGGCTTCGTGGGCATTCCCTGTGTGTTGAGATGGTACAGAAAGCAAAACACTGATCGTGCCCTGGTGGGGGAACTGGTGGAGGCTAGTATCACAACTTTTTTTTTTTTTCTATGCCATTCTGATGCTTAAAAAAAAAAAAAAAAAAAATATGATCAGCTGGACACCCCCTTTTTTAAAATGTGGACATTCACTTTGAAGGGGTTATCCAAGTTCTATAATGCCCCCCATATGCCCGGGCCCCTCACAGAGGTTGTATTTACCTCACTCCCCAGCACGGCTGCCACTGCATCTCCCCGTCAAATATATTGACAGCCAATGGCAGGCGACAGGAGCGAGCCTCCCTAGCGTCACCTATGATAATAGGGAAGCTAGTTCCTGTTGCGGTCTGCTATTGGCTAGTCCCACCCCACATGTGTTTTCATCTGCGCGATGGGGAGATGCAGTGGCGCCCGTGCCGGTATGAGACCCAACGTGGGTGCTGGGGAGCAAGGTAAGTACAACCTCTGTGAGGGGCCTGGGCATATGGTGGGGCATTATAGATCTTGGATAACCCCTTTACGTTAGGATAAAGCTGGACTTTGATCTACTATTCAGAAGCATGCTTAGATGCTGGTTTCAGATCACAGTAGGAGGGATACATGAGACATCTTTTATACCTTCCACAGATTTGGTTTCAGTAGATCATGCTTCAGTAACAGGCTGCAGCTGAACTGACAATTCTGTTGGGCACACAATCCAGTTCTCCTTAAAAACGTCGTTTATTGGAGGTATACATTTATAACATGGGATTCCATTTTGCCATACTGAATTTTTATTTTATTTTTGATAGCTTCAGAAATACCTGCATTTCTCTGTGCCGTTGTGATGTAGGCTGGTAATTTAAACATTTAAAGAAGAAACCTGAACGAAGAATCCAGAAAGGCTGCCTAAGGTCATGCTTGGTGGCATCTTAAACTGAAGTAAGAGGGGGAAGGGCAGAAAGAATTCAAGTTAATTTTAGCTACTGCTACTACTCATTACTTCCAGTCAGGCAAACCTTTGTTTCCCTGCAATATCATAGACATTCAGTATAACCAAACCTAAATGACAAATTTAAACTAGGTATTTCCGTTATGAATTTGAAACCATTATTTCACCTTTACGTGCAACATTCTGGGAGATCTTAATAATAATACTAAATATAATACTACTAATACTTTAAAAGGATCTGATTGAATGGCTGTTTCACATACACAGGATAGGGGCACGCTGCTGACCTTGGTTTACTGGGCTCTTTCAGAATGCAACTGAAATGGGTGGGTTAAGCGGCAAGCTGGAGGAAGACAATACTACAAGAACAAAATCTATATAGCACATGGCCTAATAAATATGGCATTCCCTCATAATATTGTATGCTGTCTAAACCTCTCTCCAGTGCCGAGTGCTAAAGAAACATGGGTATATATTTGTCTGCATTCTCTAAAAACACAATCCCCTTCCCCTAATGTGTTATTTAACAGTTATATACTGATATGCAAATGTATGAAATATTTATTGTTCAGCATGTGAGCTGAGCTGGATATACCTTAGAGACTGTCCCTATACTATGTGTAATCATGGACTAATAACCATTGTGGATTACCAAGGCACGGGACAATCACTATTCCACAGGCTAAGCCCTCATGCACACAAATGTATTTTGTTTCAGTGTCCGTTCGTTTTTTTCCGGATAGGATGCAGACCCATTAATTTCAATGGGTCCGCAAAAAATTGTCTGCATCCGTACGTCCGTTGCAAAAAAATAAAATAAAAAAATAGAACAGGTCTATTTTTTGTCCGTTTTGCAGACAAGGATAGGCATGGTTTCAATGTATCTGCAAAAAAAAAAAAAAAAAAAAAAACAGAAGCAATACGGATGCCAAACCAGTGTCATCCGTATTTTTTGAGGAGCCGTGTTTCGCGGACCGCAAAACACATAAGGTTGTGTGAATGTAGCCTAAAGAGGAAAGGAAATGCACCAATGTGTTATAAGATATTATAAAATGCTAAGGAAGGGGTTGTCTCAAGACCCTACTAGGGCGTTCTAGAGGGAGCCTTCACAACAGCCCAATACCGCGTATATTGGGATGCAGGAGGTTCGACCCCACTGATCTGAAATTGATGGCCTAGCCTGAGGACTGGATCTGCAGCCTGTAGATCCCCTTTAATAGGATTTTATCAGACCTGCTTCTAATCATAAAACAAATGTCACTTGTGCTATTAGAAATGACGGTGTAATACCACATACGGTATCTGCATAGGGAGAATAGAAATAAGAGTAAACCTTGCACAGAATGCAAAAAAACAAGTTATTACAAAAAAAAAAAAATATAAACATTTCTCAGTAATCATTAACGTCCACACTCTTCAATGGCTGCAATGTTTCTTTCATTATCATACATCTCTTTTTAAAAGAGTTATCCACCTTGAAGTGAACAGAAAATAAACTTCATCAAGCTCCGACAGGACTCCCAACAAGCACATTTTTTGGACTTTGATGTTTGCACCCTAAATATGCAAGCTCATTTTTCCGTTTCACTTCCCACTCTAGTCTTTAAAATGCCTTAATCTCCTGCCCTCGGATGTTGACTTTATAAGAACAAAGGTCAGGGGTTAGAAAGAGACAGGCCTCAAAAGACTGAGACCATCAACTTCTGCCTGAAGGAATTCTTCACCGCGAAACAAGCTTATATGTAAAGGTTCTAAAACATTGCTCACATAGAGGTAAAAACGTACCCTGGATACTAACGCCTTGTATTTCTGGAAAACACTTCATATTTTAAAGTATTAAAATCAGAGCATCAGAAACTGCAAAGCTTGTTGAATATATGGAGCCAGTGCAGTAAACTGACACCTTATGCAGAAAGGGAAGGGAAAAAGACAAACAAATCAGAAGCTTCCAAGCATCACAATAACACTAGCAAACAACATAAAAAAAACGTGTACTGGCAAGACTACAAAGACGACCTACACAAGACTACTTAGATCATCTTTTCTAAAATCTCATTTGGTAAAACGGAAACTATTCACTTTGGTACCAAGCCAAGGTAAAACCATGAGTTGTTAGCCCAGTGTAACGGTATAATATTACCTTCATGACAGCATATACATCAGCATTCCCTCCACCATGGATATCTTGGCAGCAAAACGATAGTGAAGACGATTTCACGTCTTTGCTGTGCTGGCTACAATAGTCTGGCGGATCGCCTATTAACTTGGAAGCTGTTGTCAAAGCAACTACTGTATAACAGATATGCAATGCTTCAAAAAGAAAGTGCCCGACGACTTGAATGCTGGAATCGGCTTTTATTTCCACTGCAAACACAAGGCACGCTTTTTTTTTTCCTGCATATAATTTATTTTATGCACTTATATAGCGCTTTCCAGACATTAGCATCACACTGTCCCCAATGGGGCTCACAATCTAAGGTCCCCGTCAGTATAATTCCAACAAAACCAGATAAACTGTACAATAAATATCACATTTTATCTGAACGTCCTCTCAGCTTTGTTTTCCAACTACGCACGTGCATCTGCTTTCAGTATGCACTAGATTCCGCACTCATTGTGTACATTTAACTCCTAAAAAGGCAGCGCATCTGTCACAGCAGTCTTCATTTTAACGCCATTCAATGAAATATGGAGCTCTGGCCATTTTCTCCAATGAATCATTTGCATCTGCAAACAATGCATGAGCAGCATCTTCAAGGAGCGAAGCAGATGCTGTTTTCATCAACTGAAACTGTCAGCCCTGAAAAACAAATGGCTTCAAAACGTTTGGAGAAGCCTTGTCACCGCATTAGGTTCTGCCGAGATCAAATACCCACTGAGGGCCAACAAGTGGACAGATCTGAATTCATTCAGGAGCGTAAGAGAAAGGGTTAGAATGAACACACGGCTCCACCGTTGAACTGGCTAAAATGTGTCCGTTATTGAGCACACTTTAATGTCAATGTAAGTTTACAATTCAGTCCTCTTCCTGAATGAACTAGATATCTGGTCGGATGCAGAAATGGCTATGTAGACATCTATGTGCATATATATATACACATATATACACGCAGTGGTTAGAACCGCTCACACAGCAGAGTAACTGCGGATTGTCCATGTAGAATCTACAGGGGTACACAAGGTACCAGGACTAGAAAAAATTAAGATACAGTATTAATACTTTTTCTGAATTGTCAATTAATACTACTTAGGCTGGCCTCCGCCAGAACCGTAACTGGGCTAGGATACACCTTTTATTTGGGCTCTGTTGGTATCATAGCTACTGTTCTAACATGATTCAGGTCAAGTCCCTGAGGAATCAGTTATGACTTTTTTTTATTTATTTTTAAACCATTTTAATGGATCCCATTCGGGGTTGCCAACCGTCCAGAAATTAGGTGACTTTTCCTGTGTCTGTGAAAAAAGTACCCGCCTAGATTATTTTGGTGGTAATTCTCAAATTACAGCTCACAGTAAATGCTGGTAATGAGTTCTTATAAGTATATTGAGCTGTAGACATGGATTACTTCTACATTTTATCATTCAATATGGTTTTCCAAATAGTCTGTAAAACATGTGGGAAGTCAGTGATTTGGGGATAAGTTGTCCAGAAACCTAGAAAGATTCTGGTTGGCAATCCTGACTTCCAGGATACAGCAGTGCATTTTCTTACAATGCAGGCCTGAATGTGTAGCATGCTAAATATCAAACAAAAGGCACACGAAGCAAGCATGCACACCAGAATATCACAAAGCTTTACTGAACGCTAGGCAACGCTAAGACAATGAAGAGACAAGCAGACCGGGGTTCAAGCAGCGTGCTAACAAAACCCTGACAAAGTAAATGTGAATAAAGCCTTGGTTTACATAAAAATACTAAATGAAAGCAGAAATATATGAAAGTCTTGTAATGCATAACTCTAGCCATTCCATGTCACCAAAATAGTGCGTTCAACTAATACCATATATGCACACACACAAATAGCTAGTAAAATGACACATGGTAGGAGGGATGCCCATTCACGTTCTTACTACCCACATACCTGCTCCGATATACATATGCAAATATGGAAAAAAATGCTTAAAATGTTCCCCCCACAAATGATTTCATTTTGTCATCCTTCCCACTCTCCCGTCTCATACTGCATGGAAAGGACTTCCCTGCTAGGGTTGTAGCTATTGTTTTTACTGTGTTTTTTTTACAATGCAGTAAAATATCATGTTCACGGGTTCAATATGTATACATTTTTTAAGGTTTTAGTACTTTTGCCCAATAAAACCATGTTTTATGGAAATAAGTCAATTCTGTGTTGCTGCATTTCAAGAGCCATACTTTATTTTTTATTTTTTAGTCAATGTGGACTTACAGGAAAGGTGTACTTTTTATTTTTATAATTTTTGTGTACTTATTATACATTTAACTAATTTCCCACAAAATTCTCTAGCACTGCCTAATAAGCAGATTCCTCTGGCAGCCTTCATTAGGTCCCTGGCTGCCATATTGATGACCCACAATTGTGTCGGCAAGTGCAAATTGGCCGACAAAGTTGAAACCTTGGATGTAGAGGCTGCCATTGATCGGACCCAACATCTAACAGTCTAAACAGCCAGGACTGGAGGTTTCTCAGATTTGGGGTGTTACAGTAGGAGCTGGAATAATTTTTATTTATTAGACAGCTATTAAACATCGTAGCGTCACCTATTGGTCCCTTTGGTTTGCACACGGTTGCCCCTTTGACACAACTGCCCCTATAAGGCTACATGTGGAATGTAGCCTAAAAGGAGCAGATAATCCAAATAAAAGATACATTTTAAACCATATATAGATGCATTTCTTCTAAATAGAATCTGAAAGCAAAGGGGGATCAAGCATTAAAGAGGACCTTTCATGGGTCCAGACATTATGAAATAAGTAGGGGGTTGTGTAGGGCATAGAGCAGGGATGTAATATCGCTTACTAGTGTGTCTGTCGGTCTCCGTTCCCCAGCTGTGCGCCTGTTGAATTCTCCCGCCTGGTATGCTAATGAATATCATCGGTACAGAGAGGAGGAGACTGTCCCGTTTCTCCCTGTAGCGCGGTCCAATCACAGCGGACAGCATCACAGCCAGGGAGAAAAAAAGCTCACCTCCCTTGCTGTGATGCTCTCTGCTGCAATTGGAGCGCGTTACAGCCAGGAAGAAACAGGGCAGTCTCCTCCTCTCTGTACCGATGATATTCATTAGCATACCAGGCGGGAGAATTCAACAGGCGCACAGCAGGGGAACGGAGAGACGGACAGACACACTAGTAAGCGATATTACATCCATGAATTATGCCCTACACAACCCCCTACTTGTTTCATGTCTGGACCCATGAAAGGTCCTCTTTAAAAAACTGAGTGGACATTCCTCAAATGCCAAAGTTTTTATTTTCTGTGAGTGAAATGAAGTAAATGCGACACTAGCACAATGTGCTGGAAGAACAGCACATCGTACATAGAATGTTAAAGCTATACAGTATATGGGACCAAATGCCCAATCAATATAAAGCCAACATGTTTACTTTTCCCAGCCTATTTCATATTATTAACAGTTTAAGATGAAAATCCGGAAATACCTATAACAAATCTGTTCAGAGAACATTAAATGATCTGACCAGTTGAAGAGAAATAGCCACAGACACACAGGTTATTGGCACAAATACTTCTCATCAGTTCAGGGTAAATGCGGACAGGTCAGTAAAAGAGACACTATGTAACCTGATTTTTACAGTTAGCACATTCATTAAAGCGGTTGTCCGGGTTCAGAGCTAAACCTAGACATAACCCCTTCTTTACTCATTCAGCAAGAATGAGTGGAGCATTTCACGCTCCGATGCTCCCCTTTGCCCTGCATAGCGCAGGGCATGGCTTCCTCTTTACCTCTGGTGACGTACCGGGCTTTTCATTGGTATGCTAGACAGACGTTTCCACCTAGCAGTGAGCCTGGTGACGTCACCAGCACTAATGGGCAGTCCTTAGCACTGCCCTTTTTCCAAAGTCCCCATAGAGGTAAATAGAAAAGTGCTCTTTATTCACTTCCATGGGAGTTCTGGAAATGGCTGAGCGCACTCACTGGGCTACTTTCGGGCACGTCACTGCTGAATCCAGTCATTGGCTGTGGTGGGAGCAGATGATCGTGGCCATGCCAAAGACAAAATAAACAAACCGCAGACCTGGAGCCACAGGAGCCAGTGCGCAAGACCAAACCTGCGGACAGCAATAAGTATTAATATTTCCCTAGCGGAGGCAGGCTCCTTTTTAAACACACAAATTTCTGAATTTCCAGAGCCTATATATAAAATATATCTATCTTATCAAACTTTTTTAGAGGACAAATTCATAGATTCCTTACAATTATGAAGTATATAGCAGTGTTTTACAGTGCATTACATATTTACTAGAGATATCTCAGGTATTGAGAAATTGTATTGCAATTGTAGCCCAATTACTTACATGATAGTAAAAAAATTGCCAAATGTTACCATTTTACTACAGCAAATTTATTTAAGTTATTAGCCATTTATGAAGGAGTTAGAGTGATAAGATGCAGGAGTCCGTCAGAACCTTAACTTACTGACCACAGCCCCGAATGAGACCTCTAGTGAGCCAGAGTACAAGTTCTAATGGCCCTCATCTGAATGGAGTTATAGTGGAAATGTTGGTCCACCACTCCATTCAGTTCAATGGTAAACAATGTGACTGCATCCAAGGGGTGTTGCAGTACCAAAAACTCTCCCCCCCCCCTAAAAATGGAATATACATTGGTTAATTAATCAAGAAAACTAAGAAAAAAGCTTTACCGAACCATTCATTTCACAAGAACAGAACTCAGTCTCATTATGGTGAATGGAATGATGGTCAGTCATGTGCACAACCATTTAGATGAGAGATTCAGGGTCCGCTGTGGGTTCCAGCAGTTAGGTCCTCTGTGGATCGTTCATAAATTATGTTTATGAGAACCCCTTTAAATCAGTCTTTCCAAGTTTTCCAAATCATGAATCCGTTTCCTAGCATGTGAATAGGCTTTCGCTTTAATGGGGGGCAGTAGTATGACAGTTTTCCCGAAAGTCTTCTTTTAAACCACTTATATGCTAGCCCATCAGGCTGTGAACTAGGCAGAGAATTTCTAGTTTCTCTGTCATGTACCATGCAGGTTTGTCCCACAGTGCTCCTAACCAAGTGCTAACCCGACTTCACATCACCAAACCTGGGACAAGGAGTAATGAAGCTAAAGTGTCCACCTTACACATCATTTCCAAATTCCAGACAAATAATCCACGTTATAGGAGAAGCACTACAGAGTGAGGTAGATGCAGGTTGTGGCAGTAATATAACAGTGCTGAACAACATTGCACATCAAACACACAACTAAATGACAAAAAGCTTTTATTTTCTGCCACAAATCTTGGCTACTGCAATAGAAAAATACAGTCAGTGTCGTAACAGGTCACCGTTGGTTGGTGGCCGTGGCGTTCAACGTCTTGTTCCTTTTCAATAGCATCCATTTTATCTGAGGGCCTTGTGATTACCTCCCGTTACTTAGCAACACAAGCACCGAGGACTGAAAAGCTCTACCTGACACGGCAGATCACGCAGGACCCGCATTTTCTGGTTGCCTGGCAACCTCTACATTATACAATCTTTTGGAGATGCTGCACTAAAAATTTCAGTAGATAATGTGTTTCACAGGACAAAAAGGAACAGTCTCAATGGGGCATAGTTTTTACTTCAATCCTGTGTTTTTCATAAATTTTTAGGCCATCTAAATAGATCTGATTCAGCAGGTTGTAAAAACAACTGGAACAACAGGCATTTTTTGTGTTTTTAGGTTAGCTTAGCTGTGTGCAAAATGTGAAATATGACAATGAATTATAGGAATTTACAGCAAGAAAATCCAGGAGAAGACTCCATTCATCACAAGGAATGATGTGCACTACCACATTCATGGTGTAGCTGTACATAACCGGACCCGACACCACTTACACTACACACAGCTTACACTAGTTTGTTTCGGAGCTAGCAAATTCAATTAAAACTAAAGCTTTTTTCTTTTTTTTGCAGCACAGGAGGGGCTTTAATAGGGTCAAAAAATGAAACCGCCTTACAGTGCCATCCCAATCTAGTTAATCTGCAGATCTGCCATTAAATTAGGATGCTAGATATATGTATACTCGCCAACCTTTCAGTTGTGTCCCAGGAGGATGAAGATTTTATTTTATTTTTTTAACATTGGAGTTCCCAGTTTTCTCAAATCATGTGCCTTTTCCAAATAGGCTGCATCCATTTTCATGACTTCCTCAATGCACATTTGGGAGCTGGGGCCGATAATGCAGCACACCAGCGCCACATACAGTTAATGTTCATGAAAAGTTGCTTTCCAGGAGAAAGCAACCCTCCATGTGGTGCCTGAGGGTCTGCCCTTTTCACCAGAGAATCCTGGATGTTCCAAAAGAGTTGGCAAATATGGATATTCATCCTCCTGGCTACACTGGACATCAGCAGCTAAGACATCTACTGGTAGGTAGCAGTAAGGAGGAGTTGAAATTCTTGCATGTACGGTTGTGTTCAAAATAATAGCAGTCAGACATCACTAACCTTATCAATCACCAATGTTTTTGGTAGAAATAAAATTTCTACATGGCAAATAATTTACTAGCAGGTGTAGTAGAGTAATAGAAACCCAACAGTCATGACATGCATGCGGCTGATTCTCTGTAATTCAATCACTTATTGATAGGGGCATATTCAAAATAATAGCAGTGTGGAGTGAGGTAATTCATTCATTGAAAGACAGGTGCCAATTATTGCCCTTATTTAAGGAAGGAGGGCAGCAAATGTTGTACATGCTGGTTACAGTGCATTTCTCTCTGAAATTCTGAGGAAAATAGGTTGTTACAGACATTGTTCAGAAGAACAGTGTGCCTCGATTAAAAATTTGATTGTAGAGGGGAAAACATATAAAGAAGTGCAGAAAATGATAGGCTGCTCAGCTAAAATGATCGTAAATGCTTTAAAATGGCAACCAAAACCTGAAAGACGTGGAAGAAAGCGAAAAAATAGCCAAAATGGCAAGGACTCAGACAATCAGCTCCAGGAAGATCAAAGAAGGTCTAAAGTTACCTGTGAGTACAGTTACAATTAGAAGATGCCTATGTGAAGCCAGAGCTATCTGCAAGAAGCCCCGCAAAGTCCCACTGTTGAAAAAAAAAGGCATGTGCTGAAGAGTTACAATTTGCCAATAAGCACATTGACTGGCCTAAAGAGTCATTTTGTGGACTGATGAAAGTAACATTGTTCTTTTTGGGTCTAGTGAGTTTGTCAGACGACCCCCAAACACTGAATTCAAGCCACAGTACACTGTGAAGACACAAGCATCATGATATGGGGATGTTTCTCATACTATGGTGTTGGGCCTATTTATCGCATACCAGGGATCATGGATCAGTTTGAATACATCAGAATACTTGAAGAGGTCATGCTGCCTTATGCTGAAGAGGAAATGCCCTTGAAATGGGTGTTCCAACAAGACAACGACCCCAAACGCACCAGTCAACGTGCAACATCTTGGTTCCAGACCAACAAGATTGACGTTATGGAGTCGCCAGCCCAATCCCCGGATCTTAATCCAATAGAAAACTTGTGGGGTGACATCAAAAATGCAGTTTCTGAGGCAAAACCAAGAAATAGAGAAGAACTGCGGGATGTAGTCCAATCATCCTGGGCTGAAATACCTGTTCACAGGTGCCAGAAGGTGGTAGACTCCATGCAACACAGATGTACAGCAGTTCTCAGAAACAGTGGTTATACAACTAAATATTAGTTAAGTGATTTAAACAAAAGCAAAATCTACAAACATTTTTCAGTTTATATAGTGAATGTCTGAGTTTGTAAAGAAGAATACAAACACTGCTATTTTTTTTTGAACAGTCTAATCACTTTTCTTCAATTTCTTTTAGAGGAACAAAACAAATTTGATATATTTTTCTTCATGTTTTGATTTGGAATAGAATGTGTAGTGTTTCCAATGCATTTGTGTGTATGGAAATAAAAGCTATAAGAACGATTTTGAGCTTTAATCACTTTTTAGAACACACTGCTATTATTTTGAACACAACTGTATGTTCCTGTTACTATTTAGTAAAGCAGCCTTTTTTAAAGGTGTTGTTCACTGGTGGTGGTGGGGCGTTTGTTTGAGGGAAACCTCCCCAGTGTGGCCTGGACCTCCAAAGGTTATCATACTTATCAAATCCTCGCCTCCAGGGTCCAGCTTCTTTGCTCCCCCTCAAATATCCTGTTTTCTTCTATGCGTTAACATAAGGATTGATGCAGGGCACCTGGCCACAGCAGCAAATGACTGGCTGTGTCCTCCCACGCCTCATGTCACTGGGTCACATGGGGTGCAGGGGGGCATGTTACTGCTGTGGCCAGTTACTGGTTGCAGTGCCCAAATGACCCGCATTACACCAGATGTTGACACAGGGAGACTGGAGATCTGAAGCAGCAGCAGGCAAGCCAAACAGCTGGAACCAGGCAGCGGGGATCGGGCAAGTACGATTCCTTCCACAGGTCCGACCCCTTTGAAAGGTTTGCCCACATTTAGGGTCCATTCACACTTCGGCAAAATGGATCCGTTCCACAACGGATCCGGACCCATTCATTTCAATGGGGCCAGAAAAGATGCAGACAGCACTGTGTGCTTTCCGCATCCTCACTTACGTTCCGCAAAAAAAATAGAACATGTCCTATTCTTGTCCACAGACGTTGCGGAACGGATCCAGACCCATTCATTTCAATGGGGACACATAATGTGCGGATCTGGAAATGTGGACCCGCCAATGTCAGTGTTTTGCAGGTCCATGGATCCGCAAAACATATACGGATGTGTGAATGGACCCTTAGAGTGTAGATATACAGTAGATTTATCACAGTGACTGATGCTGGCTAATAAAGCTGTTGCATCTTTAGACTGTCTAATCTAAGTTTATGCCACCTATAAGTTTTTACAATTTTTTATTTTTTCTTGCACACAGCGGTGCATTTAGGTCACATCCCATTTCCTGTGAAGCCACGTCCCTTTATCAGACAAAGGCGTGTATAAAAAATAAAAATAAAGTTAGAAAGACATATAAAATAAATTGTGCACATCTTGTATGTCAGTTTCTGGGGCATTTTCAATAGTAAATCTGCCTCAGCGTCTTTTAAAAGAGAACCCATCATGAAATTGGAGTGCCATCTGCGGCAGGTTAAGGAGAAACGGAAGCTGAGCAGGTCGGTGTATAGTTTTATCAGAAATGATTCAGCAAAACCTGAATTTAAATTTAAATCTCTGCTCTTTCTACCCTTAGAAGTCATGTGGGTAGTGCTCCTCTGTGCACACAAAGTGTCAAATGAGTAAGATGGCCAACCTGACTTCTAAGCATAGAAAAGGCATAGAATAAATTACTGTACAACTTATCCTGAATAATTTCCAACTAAACTATATATCAATCAGTTGCTCCCGTTCTATACATGTACAGGTGAAACTCGAAAAATTTGAATATCGTGCAAAATTCATTTATTTCAGTAATGCAACTTAAAAGGTGAAACTAACATATGAGATAGACTCGTTACATGCAAAGCGAGATATTTCAAGCCTTTATTTGGTATAATTTAGATGATTATGGCTTACAGCTTATGAAACCCCAAAGTCACAATCTCGGGTCCCCTTTGCTCAGGGGGTATGGAATATTAGCTGACTAGAGGGTGACACTTTGAGCCTAGAATATTGAACCTGTTCACAAAATTCTAATTTTAAGCTGCATTAATGCAATTCCTTTTAAATTGCATTACTGAAATAAATGAACTTTTGCACGATATTCTAATTTTTAGAGTTTCACCTGTATGCTGCCTGCAGACTGCACTGCATATTCATGGCGACAGGTTCCCTTTTAGCAGTGGAATGTCTTTAATTACAACTGTACGGTTCACAATAATTTGGATATTTGTTTGTAATGTAATCCCTATGATGGAAACAACCTGACCTGCTCAATAGGAAGTCATCAGAAATGAAACCAACATACCTATCGCCTTTTGGTTTTCGTTTCTGAATCATCTTTCCCTTGATTCTTCTTTCACTTCCTATGCAGGGATTGCCACCTGGGCCGGTTACTCGTAACGACTCAAGTCCTTTGGAAGATTTCTTAAATGTAAATTCAACTGGCTCTCCTTCTTTAAGACTTCTAAAACCTTCCATATAAAGTTTGCTCTGCAAAAAAAATTACAAAAAGAAATTAAAAAAATAAAAATAAAATTCTGAATGACCACTGCTTTTACCATTACTGATATTGACTATCAAGCTCCATGAAAACTCCACGCTGAAATAGTCCCATAATTTTCATTAGGGCACAATATCCTTTTTTGTCGTTTAAAGCACATCGGTCACATAAATATGTTGTTCGATGGAATGGCAGAATATTACAAAAAAATAGATTTATTCTTCTATTAGTCAAAATGGCAGAAAAAATATTGACCTCTTTAGCTAAAAGGAGCAATTACGGAATATCAGTTATTCACAGGCTGCTATACAGTATATAAAATAATACATAGCAGCCTGTCAATCACCGCCGCCAGGGGCGTGGAAAGGCTGAGAGCAGCCAAATGACAATATTTTGGTCCTTTTTGGCTAACAGAACTGACCTGTCCCTTTAATATACTGTACTTACAAAGGGCAGCATTTTTAGATGATAGATCTGCTTTAAAGGGGTTGTTCGGTTTCAAATATTGCCGATAGGTCATCAATATCATATCAGCGGGGGTCCGACTCCCGGCACCCCTGCCGATCAGCTGTCTGAAGATACTGCAGCGCATTCTCTTCGCTGTAATTACAGCTCCTTTGTCCATTCACTTGAAAGGGAAAGAGCAGTTGTAGTTATTCTGCATCCCATTCAAGTGAATGGGAAGGGGGAGCTGTAATTACAACTTAATGTCGATGGCGAGCCAGTAAAGATAGAAGAGAACGCAACGCTCTTCATAAAGCAACTACATATAATCTGGTGACAATGAGGTTTTCAGAGCACTGTTAATTGCAACAACTAATCCTGTTTTTTCTATGTCATTTTCTAAGATAAGTCCTGAAAAGCAAAATTTTTCATTTTTTTTTTTTTTTACGTTTTTTGAATTATGTAGACTTTGGACATATGTGAAAGTGGAGTGAGATGTACAGACGTGGACAAAATTGTTGGTACCCTTTGGTCAATGAAAGAAAAAGTCACAATGGTCACAGAAATAACTTTAATCTGACAAAAGTAATAATAAATTAAAATTCTATAAATGTTAACCAATGAAAGTCAGACATTGTTTTTCAACCATGCTTCAACAGAATTATGTAAAAAAATAAACTCATGAAACAGGCATGGACAAAAATGATGGTACCCCTAGAAAACACAGAACATAATGTGACCAAAGGGACATGTTAATTCAAGGTGTGTCCACTAATTAGCATCACAGGTGTCTACAACCTTGTAATCAGCCATTGGGCCTATATATATGGCTCCAGGTAATCACTGTGTTGTTTGGTGATATGGTGTGTACCACACTCGACATGGACCAGAGGAAGCAAAGGAAAGAGCTGTCTCAAGAGATCAGAAAGAAAATTATAGACAAGCATGTTAAAGGTAAAGGCTATAAGACCATCTCCAAGCAACTAGATGTTCCTGTGAGTACAGTTGCACATATTATTCATAAGTTTAAGATCCATGGGACTGTAGCCAACCTCCCTGGACGTGGCCGCAGGAGGAAAATTGATGACAAATCTAAGAGACGGATAATCCGAATGGTAACAAAAGAGCCTAGAAAGACTTCTAAAGAGATTCAAGGTGAACTTCATGCTCAAGGAACATCAGTGTCAGATCGCACCATCCGTCGTTGTTTGAGCCAAAGTGGACTACATGGGAGACGACCAAGGAGGACACCATTGTTGAAAACGAATCATAAAAAAGCAAGACTGGAATATGCCAAACTACATGTTGACAAGCCACAAAGCTTCTGGGAGAATGTCCTGTGGACAGATGAGACAAAAATCGAAGTTTTTGCCAAGGCACATCAGCTGTATGTTCACAGACGAAAAAATGAAGCATATCAAGAAAAGAACACTGTCCCTACTGTGAAACATGGAGGAGGCTCTGTTATGTTCTGGGGCTGCTTTGCTGCGTCTGGCACAGGGTGTCTTGAATCTGTGCAGGGTACAATGAAATCTCAAGACTATCAAGGAATTCTAGAGAGAAATGTACTAGCCAGTGTCAGAAAGCTTGGTCTCAGTCGCAGGTCATGGGTCTTGCAACAGGACAATGACCCAAAACACACCGCTAAAAACACCCAAGAATGGCTAAGAGGAAAAAATTGGACTATTCTAAAGTGGCCTTCTATGAGCCCTGACCTCAATCCTATTGAGCATCTTTGGAAGGAGCTGAAACATGCAGTCTGGAAAAGGCACCCTTCAAACCGGACACAACTGGAGCAGTTTGCTCATGAGGAGTGGGCCAAAATACCTGCTGAGAGGTGCAGATGTCTCATTGACAGTTACAGGAAGCGTTTGATTGCAGTGATTGCCTCAAAAGGTTGCGCAACAAAATATTAAGTTAGGGGTACCATCATTTTTGTCCATGCCTGTTTCATGAGTTTATTTTTTTACATAATTCTGTTGAAGCATGGTTGAAAAACAATGTCTGACTTTCATTGGTTAACATTTATAGAATTTTAATTTATTATTACTTTTGTCAGATTAAAGTTATTTCTGTGACCATTGTGACTTTTTCTTTCATTGACCAAAGGGTACCAACAATTTTGTCCACGTCTGTAAGTGTAATGATAAATCTGGCCCAAAGTCTCTTTTGGCCAAGTCAGATTTATTAATGGTCCTTTAATACAGTGATGAATGTGGTTTGATGGTAGCAGTTTATCCTTCAGAAAGCGGCTTTACAAAAGTGGCACGTCTTTATGAAAAAGTCACATGTTATAATAAAAAGTTGCATAAGATAAGCATGGAGTGAAATTGCGCAATTTTTTTGTGACTTTTTAATTTGTAGCAATAGTAAATCTGTCTAGCGATTCGGTTACATAAGAAAACACGTCCACTTTCAGAAAACTGGCGAGCATAGCGCAGAGCCACTAAGTCGCAAATTTTTGCGTAGTTTTAGCGATTGCGCAAAAATTTGCGACTTTTTCACTCCATTATTTTGACTTGAGCTATTGATAAATCTGGCCCTTTGACTATGCAGATTTTTTTCTGGTGTTTTCATACTTCATACTGGTGGAGCCTATATTCAGTCTAGCCATTAGATATAGCTTGAAAGCCTCCAAGGATTTAGTGCTGGCAACAGTTTTTATTTTTTTATTCTAGTTTTCTTTTAATCAAGCAGCGAGTAGAGGAAGGCTCCCAACACCGCTTTAGGCTTCGTGCACATAGATGCGTTCCTATTTTGGTCTACAAACAACAAATCCACAAAATCTGAATACATTATGTAAGCAATCCGTATTTTTCTCACCCCCATAAATAGATAGGATCCCTTTTGTCCACAATAGGACGTGCTCTATAGTTTTCAGAACAACCACATGGATCCAAATGTAGATTGCACACGGATGAAAAATACTGCAGAGGAGATTAGATCCCCAAAAGTTCAAGTCCCAGAGTAGGACAAAAAAAAAGTACTGTAATATATATTTTATGAGGTATCACCATCTGTTTTAAAAGCAGATAAAGTAAAATGTTGATTTTTTTTAATTTATAAATAAAAAAATATAAAAAAAAAAAACAAAGTCGCCACCTGGATTTAACTAAGCAAATAGTTATGAGCCTCCTATTGGATAATTACTGCATGGGCGATTATCTTTCAGCTGGCAATAAGTTATTTATTTAACCCCAACTGGTGCAATGAGTTGCTTCTCATTTCTTAAACAACCATGTCAAAGACACATTTCGTGGTTGTGGAAAAGATGTTAGTCTGTTTGAGAAGGGTCAAATCATTGGCATGCATCCAGCAGAGAACATCTAAGGAGATTGCAGAAACTACTAAAATTGGGTTAAGAACTCTCCAAACGCATTATTAAAAACTGGAAGGATAGTGGAGACTCATCGTATTCGAGGATGAAATGTGGCGGGAAAAAAATCCTGAATGATCGTGATCGGCGATCACTTAAACGTTTGGTGAAATCAAATCGGAAAAAAAAAAAAACAACAGTAGAACTCAGGGCTATGTTTAATAGTGAAAGTAAGAGCATTTCCACACGCACAATGCAAAGGGAACTCAAAGGATTGGGACTGAACAGCTGTGTAGTCGTAAGAAAACCACTAATCAGTGAGGCAAACCAGAAAAAAAAGGCTTCAATTTGCTAGGGAGCATAAAGATTGGACTCTGGAGCAATGGAAGAAGGTCTTGTGGTCTGATCAGTCCAGATTTACCCTGTTCCAGAGTGATGGGCGCATCAGGGTAAGAAGAGAGGCAGATGAAGTGATGCACCCATCATGCCTAGTGCCTATTGTATATTTTTTCTTCCCTGATGGCTCGGGCATATTCCAAGATGACAATGCCAGGATTCATCGGGCTCAAATTGTGAAAGAGTGGTTCAGGGAGCACGAGACATCATTTTCACACATGGATTGGCCACCACAGTGTCCAGACCTTAACTCCATTGAGAATCTTTGGGATGTGCTGGAGAAGGCTTTGCGCAGCAGTCAGACTTTACCATCATCGATGCAAGATCTTGGTGAAAAATGAATGCAACACTGGATGGAAATAAATCTTGTGACATTGCAGAGGTTTATTGAAACAATGCCACAGCAAATGCGTGCTATAATCAAAGCTAAAAATGGTCCAACAAAATATTTTTGGTGGCGACTTTTTTTTTTGGGGGACGGGCAGTGGCTATGGACTCAAATTTACCACTGTCATGAAGATGATCTCAGAATGGCTTGGATAAGTAAAAGTGTTAAATTATTACCACATAAAGTGACACGTCAGATTTGCAAAAAATGGTCTGGGCAGAAGGGCGAAAACTGGTCAGGGGTAGAAGATGTTAATCAGGTGTGAACTACAGTTATATCCATTTTCAAACCACTGGCTAGGGAGGTTGCTGGTGACACACGCCCATTAAAGAGACCTCTGAGAAACCACAATAATCAGTAAATCTCTTTAAAAGTTGCAGATTTGGAATCTAATTTTAATCTTTTTCCACTCCATTATATTCCCCTGCAGTGTGCCGATGATAGAGAGGGGTCCTCGCATCATACATACTGTATAATAAAGACTCATGCACATGACCGTTTATCTGTGTCCAATCCGCAGATTCAAGAGGAAAAAAAAAAAAAAAAAAAAAAAAGGACATTCGACTCTGTTTGCAGATCCCTTACTACTATTCGATTCAATGGGTCCTCAAAAACAGATGTCACAGAAATGCTATCCGTATACGGTCAGTTTTTTTTTTTGCACACCGTTGCTAGGTGACCTGGAACTCAGACCCGGAAATACGATAGACATACGGATGTAATATGGTCGCAAAATAAGGAAAAACAGAACAGATGCAGAACAAACTAGGATAAAATACGGATTTCAAAACAGACTAGAAATTCATGTTACTGCTGTAAAAAATGAAAAAGTCGTCCTAGGACTCCATCAGTATACAGCATATGGCACAAAAATGCATGCAAATAAAAATCTTAAAGTATACAGAATCAGCATCTTTTGGAGGGGTTGTCTAGGATTTTTTTTTATTTGCTCCACAGTCAGCTGTAACTGGGGAGAAATCCATACTCATCTGTCCCCCACCACTTTGTTCTGGCTCCTTGGCTCTCTTTACTGAACCTTCAATCCAAGTGGCAAATCACTACTGGGTCATGTGCTGCTTGGTGGCATGTCACCGTTGAGGTCAGTCCCTGGTTCAGCAGTGCATGGGTCTGTCTATTCAGAAATTGACAGATTGGGACCAAAAAAAATCCTGGTAGCCAAAACGGAGCAGCGTCCGAGACATGTCAAATGTTTTCATCGGTGGAGTGCATATCACGTTCTCTCCTTGCTGCAGAGGACAGAACCGAGACAGGTTCATAGAGTTCTATTGAGCCCGTTTTTGCTGCAAGGAAAGAGTGCGTAGTATGCACAAGCTTCTCTCTCTCCTCACTCTAGCGATCAGTGTGGGTCTCAGCACTCAGATCAAAACTTTTGATATGTCAATATGATATATCAAAACTTTTACCAAAAATCTGTGATCCTTTAAGGAGCAATGAGGGACAGAGAGATTTGGGTCCAAAAGAGGGACACCAGGAAGGCATACACCACATAGGCATGGACCATGATCACAACACATTCATTATTTTTTTTTTACACAATGCAAGACCATGACACTTGGGGGGGGGGGGGGGGGTCATTTAAGCCCTTTAGCTGGCGGTGGGTCCACCGAAGTTATTTAGAGGAGCCTACCTCTACATAACTTTGGCTTTCCACCGCCGGTCTAAACACAACACAGATTCTTTGCCTGCTTAAAATTTAGACCATTCTCTACGCGTGTAAATTATAAATGAGACGGCCCTCCCGCCACGTCCAATTTTTAGAGCTGGCATGAGCGGAGGAAAGTCACAGAGTGCCTCAATCTGCACCAGAAATATGCCTAATATAGGTGTATTTTGTATAGTAAATGACTCCCTATACGCATATTGTTGCACCAGATTAACCAGATTTTTTTTCATTATTTCATTCCAAGAGCCATTCCAACTTTTGTTTTTCTGTCAATACAACTGTATGAGGGCTTGATTTTTGTGAGACCAGTTTTAATTTTCACCGGCACAATTCTGAAGTACATATAATACACAGCAGCTTTTTCAGGGCGAACGCAAACAAAAAATACTGCAGCTCCGTAATTTAAGGTTTAGAGCTGTTACAATATTCATCATATGTCATAAATGAAAGGATAAATTTATTCTGTGGTGTACACTTATGGTAATACAAAATGTTATACAGGAAAAGTAGAAATATCCAGCTCGAATATGATGAAAAAATAAAAATTAAAAATTAAAATAAAATCGCAGCTTTATTGCGGTATTAAAATCGTCGACATACAGGACAAGTTCAGTAACGCCTTTCAGACCATAAACAAATAGCGGTCCTTCTTTATGAATGGTCTGAAACGCGTTACTGAACTTGTCCTGTATGTCGACGATTTTAATACCGCAATAAAGCTACGATTTTTTTCATCATCTTTAACGGGCTTCTGTCACCCCACTAAACTGTTTTTTTTTTTTTTTTTGTGTACTTATATTCCCTATACTGCGATTTATCCATACATAATGTGATTAATCATTTTGGTTCAGTAGATTTTGCTAAAAACGTACTTTTATAATATGTAAATTACCTGTCTACCAGCAAGTAGGGCGGCTACTTGCTGGTAGCAGCCGCATCCTCCTATCATAATGACGCCCCCTCGGCATGTTGATTGACAGGGCCAGCGAACGGGATCGTTCTCTGCTGGCCCTGTTTGCATTCAAAATCTACACCCGGCGCAGGCGCATTGAGGATGGAGCGGCCGAGCGAGCGTCCGCCTCTCAGTACGCCTGCGCCGATTGAAGACGGGTACGGCGCAGGCGCCAGATTTTGAATGCAAACAGGGCCAGCAGAGAAAGGTCCCGTTCGCTGGCCCTGTCAATCAACATGCAGAGGGGGCGTCATTATGATAGGAGGATGTGGCTGCTACCAGCAAGTAGCTACCCTACTTGCTGGTAGACAGGTAATTTACATATTATAAAAGTACGTTTTTAGCAAAATCTGCCGAACCAAAATGATTAATCACATTATGTATGGATAAATCGCAGTATAGGGATTATAAGTACACAACAAATAAAATAAAAAATAAAACAGTTTAGTGGGGTGACAGAAGCCCTTTAAGCTGGATATTTCTACTTTTCCTGATTTACCTTAACGCATCCAGGTGCATCATCCGTGCTCAGTTGGTGGAGGGGAAGGTGAGAGCTGCTGTCTGCTTCAATGTGAAAATGTTATACAGTATCTTTTACTACTTAAATAATCACTTTTTATGTTGTCGTATTCTGAGTGCCATTAACTTTTATTTCTCTGTAAATGGAGCGGTGTTATTCTGCAGGAAGAGATAATGTTCTCCGTGGTGCTATTTTGGAATACATATGACTATCATCACTTTTTATTCCAGTTTTTTGAAAAGCAAGGTAAACCAAAAAAAATAATAAAAATACCAGCATTTTTCCTTTTTTTTTTTTTTTACATGGTGTCCACTGTGAAGGTTAAACGTAATAATTTTACAGTTTGAGTAGTTATTACTAGTAAAGCACTTTACCTACTTACTGAGCAGAAGCTTTACCCTCTTCTGTGCCTTTTCTTGGCGCTCTCTGTTAAGGAGCAGAAGCTTTACCCTCTTCTGTGCCTTTTCTTGCCTCTCTCTGTTAATAAGTATTTATCAAAACTCTTCAACTTTATATTTTTAGCCCCACTTACCTCCTATCAGCCTGATTTGACATTCTAAAAAGGTGAAATTTTGCTAGCAGCATTTTAATTATCAGTCCTAAAACTGCAATTTTTGCAGTTATTTAGTGTTTTGGCAGTTTTTTTGTAAGATTACGTTCATATGAAATGATACATTTACGTATATCTTATCCACATTCATCAAAACTCAGTTTTTGCAACACCTGACATTTAATCCTAGTACACATTCTCTTTCTTCGTTCATTCAGGATCACTACCATATTTCAAGAATGTGAAACGACAGAATAATACTACAGAAAATAATTGATGCTTTTATTTATTTCATCAGTTCCCAGAGACAGAAGTTTGCATACACGTGGGTTAAAGAGGACCCGTCACCACTCCTGACCTGCCTGTTTTAATAGCTTCATGTATCCCCCATGTAATAACAATTCTGGAACATCTATTCTTATGACTATGCTGTACCATTCCTGTATTATTTCTACTAGAAGTTATGAATGAATTGCTAGCAGTCTGCAGTGAGGGTACCGAGGAGTGTTAACCAGTTGGGGTGTGTACCTGCACAGACTCACTCTATCCAATCATTGCTGCCATTTTCAGACTGTGCAGGTACACCCCTCAGCTTGTTACCATCCCTCTGTACCCTTACTGCAGACTGCTAGCAATTCATTTATAACTTCTAGTTTAAATAATAGAATGGCACAACACAGAGCCATAAGAATAGATTTATCAGAATTGTTATTACATGGGGAATGCATAAGGCTATTAAAACAGGCATGTCAGGAGCGGTGAAAGGTCCTCTTTAACCCCTTAAGGACCGGGCTCATTTTCACCTTAAGGACCGGGCCATTTTTTGCAAATCTGACCAGTGTCACTTTAAGTGCTCATAACTTTCAAACGCTTTGACTTACCCAGGCCGTTCTGAGATTGTTTTTTCGTCACATATTGTACTTCATGACACTGCTAAAATTGGGTCAAAAAAGTTATTTTTTTTGCATAAAAAAATACATTTTTTACCAAAAATTTTGAAAAATTAGCAAATTTCAAAGTTTCAGTTTCTCTACTTCTGTAATACATAGTAATACCCCCAAAATTGTGATGACTTTACATTCCCCATATGTCTACTTCATGTTTGTAGCATTTTGGGAATGATATTTTATTTTTTGGGGATGTTACAAGGCTTAGAAGTTTAGAAGCAAATTTTGAAATTTTTGAGAAATCTTCAAAATCCCACTTTTTATGGACCAGTTCAGGTTTGAAGTCCTATTGTGAGGCTTAGATAATAGAAACCTCCCAAAAATGACCCCATTCTAGAAACTACACCCCTCAAGGTATTCAAAACTGTTTTTTCAAACTTTATTAACCCTTTAGGTGTTCCACAAGAGTTAATGGCAGATGGAGAAACAATTTTGAAATTTCTATTTTTTGGAAAATTTTCCAATATAATAAATTTTTTCCAGGAGTAAAATAAGGGTTAACTGCCAAACAACACTCAAAATGGGTTGCCCTGATTCTGTAGTTTGCAAAAACACCCCATATGTGGTCGTAAACTACTGTTTGGCCGAACGGTAGCACATAGAAGGAGGGGAACACCATATGGGTTTTGGAAGGCAGATTTTGCAGGACTGGTTTTGTTTATACCATGTCCCATTTGAAGCCCCCTGTTGCACCCCTAGAATAGAAATTTCAAAAAAGTGACTCCATCTAAGAAAGTACACCCCTCAAGGTATTCAAAACTGGGTTTACAAACTTTGTTAACCCTTTAGGTGTTCCACAAGAGTTAATGGCAGATGGAGAAACAATTATGAAATTTCAATTTTTTGGAAAATTTTCCAATATAATCAATTTTTTCTAGGAGTAAAACAAGGGTTAACTGCCAAACAACACTCAAAATGGGTTGCCCTGATTCTGTAGTTTGCAAAAACACCCCATATGTGGTCGTAAACTACTGTTTGGCCGAACGGTAGCACATAGAAGGAGGGGAACACCATATGGGTTTTGGAAGGCAGATTTTGCAGGACTGGTTTTGTTTATACCATGTCCCATTTGAAGCCCCCTGTTGCACCCCTAGAATAGAAATTTCAAAAAAGTGACTCCATCTAAGAAAGTACACCCCTCAAGGTATTCAAAACTGGGTTTACAAACTTTGTTAACCCTTTAGGTGTTCCACAAGAGTTAATGGCAGATGGAGAAACAATTATGAAATTTCAATTTTTTGGAAAATTTTCCAATATAATCAATTTTTTCTAGGAGTAAAACAAGGGTTAACTGCACAACAACACTCAAAATGGGTTGCCCTGATTCTGTAGTTTGCAAAAACACCCCATATGTGGTCGTAAACTACTGTTTGGCCGAACGGTAGCACATAGAAGGAGGGGAACACCATATGGGTTTTGGAAGGCAGATTTTGCAGGACTGGTTTTGTTTATACCATGTCCCATTTGAAGCCCCCTGTTGCACCCCTAGAATAGAAATTTCAAAAAAGTGACTCCATCTAAGAAAGTACACCCCTCAAGGTATTCAAAACTGGGTTTACAAACTTTGTTAACCCTTTAGGTGTTCCACAAGAGTTAATGGCAGATGGAGAAACAATTATGAAATTTCAATTTTTTGGAAAATTTTCCAATATAATCAATTTTTTCTAGGAGTAAAACAAGGGTTAACTGCCAAACAACACTCAAAATGGGTTGCCCTGATTCTGTAGTTTGCAGAAACACCCCATATGTGGTGGTAAACTACTATTTGGCTAAACGGCAGGACATAGAAGAAGGGGAACGCCATATGGTTTTTGGAAGGCAGATTTTGCTGGACTGGTTTATTTACACCATGTACCCTTTCAAGCCCCCTGATGCACCCCTAGAGTAGAAACTCCATAAAAGTGACCCCATCTAGGAAACTACGGGATAAGGTGGTTGTTGTTTTGGGACTATTTTTGGGGTAAATTTGATATTTGGTTGCTCTATATTACTCTTTTTTGAGGCAATGTAACAAAAAAATTAAAATCTAAAATTGTTTCTACATTCGCTATTTAGTTTTGTGGAACACCTAAAGGGTTAACATAGTTTGTAAAGTAACTTTTGAATACCTTGAGGGGTGTAGTTTCTTAGATGGGGTCACTTTTTTGGAGTTTCTAGTCTGGGCTACATCAGGGGGGGCTTCTAATGGGACATGGTGTCAAAAAAAAAACTGTCCATCAAAATCTGCCTTCCAGAAACCGTATGGCGTTCCCTTCGTTCTATGCCCTGCCGTGCGGCTATATAGCCATTTACGACCACATATGGGGTGTTTCTGCAAACGACAGAATCGGGGCAATAAATATTTAGTTTTGTTTGGCTGTTAACCCTTGCTTTATTACCGGCAAAATGGATTTAAATTGAAATTTTGCCCAAAAATAGGTGTTTTGGCACCGTTTTTATTTTATATTTTTAACACCGTTCATCCGAGGCGTTTGGTCAAAAGTTATTTTTATAGCGACGACTTTTACGCACGCGACGATGCCCAATATGTATGGCTCTCAGACTTTGGAGACACTAAGCAGGCATCCTAAAACTGCGGCCCTCCAGATGTTGTAAAACTACAATTCCCACCATGCCCTGCTGATGGCTGTAGGTTGTCTGGGCATGCTGGGAGTTATAGTTTTACAACATCTGGAGGGCCGCAGTTTGAGGATGCCTGCACTAAAACTAATATTTTTGGGGGAAAGAAAAATAGTTTTCGTGTCTCCAAAGTCTGAGAGCCATAGTGTTTTATGTTCTCTAGTGAACTGTTGGGGATTATAAAAATTTAGTACTCCATGGAAGTGTGATACTCCCTGAAGCAATCGATAACGCAGAGGCCCGGATGATCGGGGCACGTGTCGCACTGAGTGGTGGTGTCCTTCCGTATCCCCCTCCTGCGACACACTCTGCACTTTTTTTGGGTTCGTCCCTTCTTTCCAGTATGGGGGACCACACCTGGAAAGTGTTGGCCAGGGACGATCCGGGCGCCTCCAGTTCCCGAGGTACTCCGGCCTGCTCTTTCCCGGTCCGAAAAGATCAGGTCCTTGAGGACTGCCTCATAGAATTGGAGGAATGTCCCTGTGCTGCCAGCGCTTCGGGATAGTACAAAAGAGTTGTACATGGCAACCTGCACCAAGTAGACCGCAACTTTTTTGTACCATGCCCGGGTTTTGCGCATGGCGTTATATGGCGTGAGGACTTGATCCGAGAGATCAACTCCTCCCATATACCGATTGTAGTCGACGATACAATCGGGCTTGAGGACCGTTGCCGCGGTACCTCGCACAGGGACTGGGGTGGTGCCGTTACCGTGGATTGTGGACAGCATAAGGACATCCCTCTTGTCCTTATACCTGACCAGCAACAGGTTTCCACTGGTAAGTGCACGGGTCTCACCCCTGGGGATAGGTACCTGGAGGGGGTAGGCAGGGAGGCCGCGCTGATTTTTCCGCACGGTCCCACAAGCGAACGTAGATCTGGCGGCAAGGGACCTGAACAAGGGAATGCTGGTATAAAAGTTATCCACGTACAAGTGGTAACCATTATCCAGCAGTGGGTACATAAAGTCCCACACGAGTTTCCCGCTAACACCCAGAGTGGGGGGACATTCTGGGGGTTGAATACGGGAATCTCGCCCCTCGTACACACGAAATTTGTAAGTGTACCCTGAGGTACTCTCACAAATTTTGTATAGCTTCACGCCATACCTCGCTCGCTTTGTGGGAATATATTGGCGGAAACTGAGTCTCCCCTTGAACGCAATGAGCGACTCATCAACCGCGACCTCCCTTCCAGGTACGTAGGCCTGCTGAAATGTGGCCCCAAAGTGATCGATGACAGGCCGTATCTTATACAGCCGGTCATAGGCAGGATCACCTCGGGGTGGACATGCTGCATTATCGGAATAATGCAGACATTTCCGGATGGCCTCAAACCGGGAGCGTGTCATGACCATACTGTACAGTGGGGTCTGGTACAGGACGTCCCCACTCCAGTATTGCCTGACACTGGGTTTTTGGACTAGACCCATATGCAGCACGAGGCCCCAAAATGTCCTCATTTCGGCTGCACTGACCGGCGTCCAGCCACCGGGTCTAGCCAAAACTGAGCCTGGGTTTTGAGCGACGAACTGTTGGGCGTACAGATTCGTCTGCTCCACCATCAAATTCACCAGTGGGTTACTGAAAAAAAAACTAAAATAGTCAATTTCAGTAAACCCCACTGTGGGAATCTGGATTCCAGGATTGCCAGCGAAATCCGGAATCTCAGGCTCAAAGTCCACTGGGGGACACCAGCTAAGTTCATCGGCAGGGGTCTCCGGTGAACTTATTTGGTGGGCCGGGAAACCAGTACGAACCCCAGGGCGGCTCGTACTAGGGTGGGCCACAGGATCCCTAGCATGTGCGGCCCCTGGCTCCGCCTGGCGGCGTCTCCGCCGCCTTGGTGGCTCATCGTCATCCGATGATGATGAGGAGGATGCTGATGATAAGAGGAATGTGGGGTCATCCTCATCCTCACTGGGGCTCTCGGAGTCGGAGGCAATCTGGGCATATGCCTCCTCGGCCGAGAACACCCGGCGGGCCATGGGTGTGTGTGCGTGTAGGTGTGCGTGTGTGTAAAACTTTATTATATGTGCGTGTGTGTGGGGGCAACGGGTGTTCGCGTACTAAAAAAAGGAAAAAAGGGCAAGTGTTAGGAAAAAAAAAAAAGTTGCTGATTAGCGGTACAACGCTGATCAGCGGTGGGGCAGGCGATGCGCTAACAGTGGACGGACGCTAAAAAGTGCCGACCAGTCAGCGAACGCAGAAAAAAAAGTGGTGGTGAGGGGGCTAGTGGTGGTGGGGGGGGGGGGGGGGGTTGGGGGGAGTGGTGGGGGGATGGGTGGAGGGGGTGGGGGGGCTGGTAGGGGGGGGGCAAGTGGCAGGGGGGGGTCTGGGGTCTGATAGATGGATCAAAAAAAGTTTTGTGTAAAAGTTAAAAGTTTTTTTTTTTTGTTTTTTTTCCTAACTAACTTTTCCCTTCTTTCCCTGCCTAACGATGCCTCTCCCTCACTGACCCTAACCTACCTGGGTGGCGATGGGTGCAGGAGGGTGATGGATGGCGATTAGGGGGACACAGGAGCTGGTGCTGGACGATGCTGCCGGGTGCTCGTGCAGAACAGGAAGAGGAGGGGAGAGAGGAGCGCAGGAAGTTTGAATCTCGCGCCTCTCTCCCCTGCACCAATCAGCACCCTGGACAGCAGTGTTCAGCACCAGGGCCAGCACCGCCTCCTCAAATCCTCGGACTGCGATTGGTGGTGTATAATTACGCCACCGATCGCAGTCTTTTTCCGGTTCATCGGGTCACCGGACACCCGAATGGACCGGAAACGCAGAAAACCGCAGGTCTGAATTGACCTGCGGTTTTCTGCGATCGCCGATACGGGGGGGTCAAATGACCCCCCCCTGCGTTGTTACGGGATGCCGGCTGAATGATTTCAGCCGAAATCCCGTTCCGATTAACCCCCGCGGCGCCGGAATGCCGATTTTAAGTCAGGACGTACCGGTACGCCCTTGGTCCTTAAGGACTCGGGAAATAGGGCGTACCGGTACGCCCTGTGTCCTTAAGGGGTTAATATTAAGTACAACTGCCTTTAAACTGTCTACCTTGGGCCAAAAATTCTTCATGGCCTTCCACAAGCTTCTCACAATGGGGAAGATTTATTATGGCTGTACAACAGTTTCCTGGTGTACGAGGAGGCAGGCAGCAGACAAGAGTTCCGTGACACAACTGATTTTAAGTCTCGCGTTTTGGCTTTCAGTTTGTGAGATCCGTTCAGGGCTCCCACAAGCGGTCCAAAACGGAACAGTTTGCATTCTAATGCATTCTGAATGGGAAAGGATCCGCTCAGAATGCATCAGTTCAGGCTCCAATCCGCTTTGGAGACACTTGCAGCATTTTGGTGTCCGTCTGATGAAACTGAGCCAAATTGACTTTCAATCGTGTTCAAGACGAATCTGTCTTGGATAGGTTAAAGATAATACAAAGGGATCCATTCTGAAAGGAAGCAGACGGTTGTATTATCTGAACGGATCTGCACAAAACGCGTGTGAGAAAGTAGCCTAACATGTGCCAGAAAACCGGCGCACACCACACCTGAAATCTACACCAGCATCTGGAGATGAGATATTTATTAAAGGAAATTTGTGAGGCAACATACTGCCTCACTTTAGTTGACAATGTCATTTTGCTAAAATCTTGTGCTAACCAGTGCATGCCGAACGAGCCCCCCATATTCACAAGCTCATGGCTCTACCCGCCCACCTGCTGCTTATTCAGATGGGAAAAAAAACTGTTAGAGAGGTGAGCTCATGAATGAAGACTCTCTGACATGCTCTGGAGCTGTAAGAACCTCGCAGCACGAAAAAAACTAAAATAAAAAGGCAACAGATTCCCATTAAAAGGTGTGGGCCGCATAACATAATTTTCGGGAGTTGTCCAAGTTATTTAAAGGCACAGTCAACTTCGTGTATGTAAACTTATGAGACACTGAGAATGGGATGAAAGAAATAAAAGTTGATATAAAAAGTTGTCTTCCGACATTGTACATTTTTATAATATAGCACTGATCCAAACTGAGGTCGGGTGGGGGTGAGTGTACTAGGAGTAAATGTCAGGAATTGTGGGAAACAGTTTGAATGAATATGGCTAAGGTGTATGTAAACATATGACTTCAGCTTTATGTGTGCTACTGTATGAACGCCCAGAACTTTTATTTGTAAGGAGTTAGGCAGGGGAGGCTAAGATTTTTAGGAATTTTTACAGAAAATGTGCATTTCATTCGAAGTTATCTGAAGGTAGTGGTTCATGTCAACTACAATATTCAAGAGGTCTACTACAAGTCTTTCATTCCTACAGTTTTGGTAATCTTAGCGAGAATCTTCTCAGACTGTAGTCTTGGGAGCAGGGCCCTCATTCCTCTTGTAATTGTTGACTTGTTTCATCCCGTTATTTATGACCGTTTGTCCATGAACCCCCCCCCCCCTCCCGATTGTAAAGCGCTGCGGAAGATGTTGGTGCTATATTAATAAAGATGTGTGTCTCACTGGTTAGTACAGTTGCCTTGCAGTGCTGGTGTCCTGGATTAAAATCTGACAAAGGGCAACATCTGCAAAGAGTTTATATACTCCAAGTGCGAGTCGGAAGGGTTTCCACAGGGTAATCCTGTTCCAAAAATGTTAAAAAGGCTTAATATAACTCGTTTTCTCATCATGTATTCGACAAAGAATTTATATTGTGGGCCCCATTGGGAGCAAAACTTCTGTACAGGCCTACAGAACGTGTTGGTGCTATAACAAGAGCAGATGATTAATGTGGACCAACGCATATGTGGTACGTGTGTGTACTCCAAAGAGGAAGAACTTTTTGAATTCATGAGGATTTATGTTGACAGTTGGCTGACAGATTTAGTAAAGACTTGGTGGTACTTTTACAATGCTCAAGATATCTAGTGTCAGAAAATAAACGGATTTTGATGATTAATAGCATTTTTTGAACTGTGGTACTAAAAACATTTTGGGTCATTTCATCCACATGTGAACATAAGACAAACATGTGTGGTGCAAATAAACTGCTCCAGTCAGCTGAGAAATGTCATCACAAACAAGTACACCATTAAATAAATCACAAATTAGATGTGTAATTTGTTAAAAATATAGTTTTGTATAGAATATGTAGAAATGCAGTGTTGTGTCGCAAAAGATATGAAAGGGGTCGTCCAGTTTGCACCAACATCCATTAAATTAATCATTTATGGTAGCTGTAATTTCGTAATTTATTTATTTTACCTTTATTGCCCCTATCTGTTGTGCTGGGCTGTGGTCACATGACCATGTCCATGCAGCTCTTTCCCATGATATGTCCATGGGTGTATCAAAGCAGTAACAGGTGAAGTAACAAGGGAGCGTCTATGTAACGAGCTGGGAGGAACTATAAACTAGCTGGTTGTAGTTACTTAAAAGATTTGACCCTTTTGCTACCAGCGTCATACATGTACGGGAAAAAAATAAATAAATAAGTGCCATGGCATCCATTAAGACCATAATTAGTCTAGGACCCTTCATCAGTTTAGCACTCTTTAAAAGGTGTTTTCCTTTTCCGAGATCTTTTTCCTGATGACCCATCCTCTGCATAGGACATAAGTATCTGATCGGTGGGGGTCCAACACCCGGGGCTCACACCAAACCGTTGTTTGAGAAGGCATTGGCGCTTGCAGTAGTGCCGCAGCCTCCCCTAAACCATCTGATGTCACGTTCTTTGCTCACATGACACAGGCACAGCTCAGTCCCATTAAAGTGAACGGGGCCGAGTTGTAATACCAAGTCCAGCCGCTATAAAATGGACAGTGTGGTGAGCAGGGAGAAAGCCCACTACTGCAAGTGCCAGTGCCTTCTCAAATAGCCGATTGGCTATCCTCTAGATAAGTTCTCAGCAAAAAGATCTTAGAAAACCCTTTTAATGGTTCAGACATTTTAGAGAATTGTATGCATCCAAACTTTGTGGGATCAGTTTGGGAAAGGCCCTTTTTTTGTTCCAGCATGACTAGAACAAGGTCCATAAAGGCAGGGTTGGGTGGGTTTGGATTGGAAGAAAAAGGCCCACACAGAGTCCTGACCTCAATCTCACTGAACACCTTTGGGATGAACTAGAATTGAGACTGTGTGCCAGGAGCTCTCGTCCAACATCAGTGTCCGCTCTCACAAATGTTATTCTGGATGAAGGGGAACACCCCTAAGATACACTCTAATCTCATAGAAAACCTTCCCAGAATAGTGGGAGCGCAACTACATATTAAATGCCTATGGATTTAGAAAGGGACGTCATAAAAGCTCCTGTAATGTGTAGATATCACAATAGTGTTGTCCATATAGAGTACATCTAGATAATTAAACCACAAGGACTACTTCATCCTTTATACAAAAAAAGAGCTGTATCTAAATAAACAGCTATAAAATGTGATACTACCTTAAAATAATAACCATATCTTGTTTCACTACCGTTCATATGAAGTAAGATCCATCACAAAAGTGTACAGTGATATCAAGTGGCATTAAATTATTTAAGCAAGACCATTGGAATATTTTATTCCACTAGTCTCAAGTTTATCCATGAATGGCAACTTCAGCCAACATTAACATGCTAGCAACTTGGTGAAACAGTAATATTTTTTTATAGGAGTAAAATGGGCTAACATGACAAAGACCATACAGATTACCACATTAATAGGAGAAAAGTTAAGACATTAAAAAGGTCACAAGAACTGGTAGTAAAAACACTTACATTGTACACAGAAATGGCAGAAATTTAACTCAACAGTTTTATTCTCTGAGGAACATAAAATCTTTTGTACCACATTTCGGTAGGGAAATTTAAAAATGCCGATTAAATTTCATATTCTAGACTCACGCATTTTTATTAAAAAATAAGCTAATGTCAAATATGGAAGCATAAAAGCTAAAAAATCATTAGTTTGCATAAGGGCATAAAGTGGTACACAGGGTGGCTATTATATTGCCGCACCTTAGAAGGGCATATAAAACAGGCAACACTGGTTATGAAGAAAACAGGACTGCGCACTTGCCCATATTAGACATATTTGTTGCCCATGTGCCTGGTGATTCCTTTACGAAAATTGTAAAACTAAATTTTTGGTGTCTAGTGATATATCACAGCCTGTGTAGATTGTCTTCAATTAAACTCCCTTAAGAATAAAAAAAAAAAAAAAAAAAAAAGTCAAATATAAGTTTTTTATCCTATTCCCTCCACCAAAAAAATGTATACATTTTAATACGTCCCATGATGTGATGTTATTATTGTGCAAAAACGGTATAAAAGCTAATATGATATTCTATAGGTCAGGATTATGGCGATGTAACATGCTAGTTGGTGCAATTTTATTTTTCCCAATTATGACAACAGAAAGTAAAAATAAAAATATCATAAATAGTAGTCTACATTCACACGGCCATGGTGCTGCGGTGCCTGTGCTATGCTGGTGCTGCGGTGCCTGTGCTAGCACCAGCTATGTGTACTTCGCAGACCCACTGAGTTAAATAGGTCCGCGATCTGCAAGATATGGCTAAAGACAAGATACACAAAGGCATGGACCCGGGAAGGCCATGGAAGGGCTTCAGAGTGTTTGTGGGCTTCCAGGTCAGTGCCTCCACAAAAGATAGGACACGTCATATATATCTTTCGCCATATCTTGCAGATGGTGGACCCATTGAAGCAGAGTTTACACAGCCGATGCCCATGTTTTCTGGGCCCCACGGAATGTACCTTCAATCAGTAAGTTATATGTACCCCACAATGGTGTCACTATAACGGTTTATTCACCCATCCGCAAAATTGGTCCGCATCCGTACCGCAATTTTGCGGAACGGGTGTGGACCCATTTTTTTTTTTCTAGGGGGCCGTAAAAGATGCAGACAGCACACGGACAAGAAAAGGCAGTTCTATTATAGTGCTGGCCATGTGCGGTCTGCAAAATGCGGAACGCGCATTGTCTGTGTCCGTGTTTTGCGGATCCGTTGCGGACGTGTGAATGGACCCTAAAACATAATTCATCTTACAAAACTGTAATCCTGAGAACGGGAGTCCCGATCCCTGTCCCTGCACATACCCCATCACTCCATGCATTTTCAATAAGACACCCAGACATAGCCCCAAGTACAATGCTCACCTGTCTCCAGCAGTTCGAAGAATTAAATGGCTAACAGGATAAATTCTCGGGATTTGTGGAGGTCTCAGGTCAGATACTGACCAATCCAGTGGTCAGGTGATAATTTGTAGTAAATGGAATAGCCCTTTAAGGCTACTTTCACACTAGCGTTTTGGCTTTCTGAGATCCGTCATGGGCGCTCACAAGCAGTCCAAAACGGATCAGTTTTGCCCTAATGCATTCTGAATGGAAAAAGATCTGCTCAGAATGCATCAGTTTGCCTCCGTTCCGCTCTGGGGGTGGACACCAAAACACTGCCTGCAGTGTCCGCATGATGAAGCGGAGCCAAACGGATCCGTCATGGCGAGCTTTACAGCTAAAGATGATAGGGCTTCAATCAGAAAATATATAGAAAGGTGAAAGCAGCTTTTCACGCACTTGGAAATTATATACAGGAGGTTGCATCAACTGTTTCATTCTCTGCAGTTTTGCCTGTGCATTAAGGAATTCAATGTATGGCTTGGTGAATGGTGTCTGAACCAAGGGTTTGGCTTTGTGTCTCATGTTAGCTCTCGTTAGGATGGAAAAGAACTGTACAAGAAAGATGGTTTGCATCTTTCTCTCAAGGGAACGAATGTCCTCAGTGAACAGTTCCAAGTATTTGCTAAGGAGCATTTAAACTAGGAAAGGGGGCAGAAGAGTGATAATCCATCAGTCCGACTGCCCCCCGGAACAATGCCAGTAGCACAAAGATTAAGAAATGACAAGCTCCGATTCTTGTCTACAAATGCTCGCAGTTAAGGGAATAAAGCTCAGCGGTGAACTAGCAAAACCATTAACAGATTTACTTAACCAATCACTGGCAACAGGAGTCGTCCCAGAAGATTGGAAATTAGCAAATGTTGTGCCCATTCACAAGAAAGGTAGTAGGGATGAATCGGGCAACAATAGGCCAGTAAGCCTGACATTAATAGTGGTCAAATTAATGGAAACCATACTTAAGGAGAGGATTGTGGACCATCTAAAATCCCATGGATTGAAAGATGGAAAACAGCATGGGTTTACTTCAGGGAGATCATGTCAAACTAATCTTATAGATTTTTTTTGATTGGGTGACTAAAGTAATAGATGGCGGAGGTGCAGTAGACATCGCTTATCTAGACTTTAGTAAGGCTTTTGATACTGTCCCACATTGAAGGCTTATCAATAAATTGCAGTCTTTGTGCGCGGACTCCCATATTGTTGAATGGATTAGAGAGTGGCTGAGGGACAGACAACTGAGGGTTGTAGTCAATGGAGTATATTTAGACCATGGTCTTGCTACCAGTGGGGTACCTCAGGGATCTGTTCTGGGACCAATATTGTTTAATATAATTTATCAGCAAAATTGCAGAAGGCCTTGATGGTAAGGTGTGTCCTTTTGCTGATGACACAAAGACTTCTAACAGGGTTGATGTTCCTGGAGGGATACACCAAATGGAAAAGGAACTGGCAACTAAAATTGAATGTTGATCAGTGCAAGATAATGCACCTAGGGCGTAAAAACCCAAGAGCAGAATATAAAATCAGTGATACAGTCCTAACCTCAGTATCTGAGGAAAGGGATTAAGGGGTCATTATTTCAGAAGACTTAAAGGTAGGCAGACAATGTCATAGAGCAGCAGGAAATGCTAGCAGAATGCTTGGGTGTATAGGGAGAGGCATTACCAGTAGAAAGAGGAAGGTGCACATGCCGCTCTACAGAGCACTAGCGAGACCTCATTTGGAGTATTGTGCTCAGTACTGGAGACCATATCTCCAGAAGGATATTGATACTTTGGAGAGAGTTCAGAGAAGAGCTACTAAACTAGTACATGGATTGCAGGATAAAACTTACCAGGAAAGATTAAAGGACCTTAACATGTATAGCTTGGAAGAAAGACGAGACTGAGGGGATATGATAGAAACTTTTAAATACATAAAGGGAATCACCAAGGTAAAAGAGGAGAGAATATTTAAAAGAAGAAAAACTGCTACAAGAGGACACAGTTTTAAATTAGAGGGGCAAAGGTTTAAAAGTAATATCAGGAAGTATTACTTTACTGAGAGAGTAGTGGATGCATGGAATAGCCTTCCTGCAGAAGTGGTAGCTGCAAATACAGTGAAGGAGTTTAAGCATGCATGGGATAGGCATAAGGTCATCCTTCATATAAGATAGGGCCAAGGGCTATTCATAGTATTCAGTATATTGGGCAGACTAGATGGGCCAAATGGTTCTTATCTGTCGACACATTCTATGTTTCTATATAGTAGCAGTTTTTAAGCCAAAGCTAGAAGTAGATACCAAAAACACAGAAAAGTATAAAAGGACATCAGATAAAAAAAAAATAATAATACAATCCCATGTTTGGCTCAAAAAAGCTCCGTGTGTGATTCCAGCCCAAAGTTAGTGTCTAGAATGCGGAATATCCCAGAGTAGTGGGCAATGGCATCCTTTTGAGAAGGTGTTGCCCAGTTAGGACAAAGGGACACTTCCATGGTATTTTTTTTACTTCAATATTAATATAAATAAGTTTGTTTTTTGCCTTTTTTCTTTTTCATTTCAGCAGTACTATGCTATTGAAAATTAGATAATACTGTCCCTCTGTGGCAGTCAACATTAATGATAACACCTCCTAAATAAATAGGTAATCCATTTCCAAGCTGTATTGCTCTCTTGATAAGCCTGGATAAAGATGCCCACAGATGAGCATCGCATTAATTAAAATGTATGAAACTAATTGAGTTTCTATTGGGGGGGTTGTTTTCTTCACAATGATTGCCGGACTGATTCACACAACGACTACCATGCTCAGTCTGGGAAATACAGTTTGTCTGTTGGTCACATTTCCCAAACTGCCCCCTTGTACTGCACTAGGGTAGAGGCTAGGTTAGTTTGAAGCCTCTGTAAGTTACTTAGAAGCATCTTAAAGGGGTCCTCCAGGAATTAAGAAAAATAAAAATACACTTCAATATTACTTTCTTATAAATATATTCCTTATTTATAATGGCTTGTTTTGTCTAGGGAGCAATCATCAGGGGAAATAAAATGGCTGCCGTCCTATTAGTACACACAAAATTTGTCCTAATCACACAGCAGGACAAGTTACTTAACAACACTGAGCTAAAAAGCTGCCTCATCCTCCTCTCTGCTCTGCTTGTCAGGAAATATGATCCTGAATACAGCTGAATTTCTGTAGGAATAGAGTTCATGAGGAGACATGAACAGAGAGGAGCGAGGGGTGGCTGATGAGCAGCAGCACTTGTATGCAGTCTCCATCCCATCTGTACTTCATGTCGCCTCATGAACTTCATTTACACAGGGATTTAGCTAAAGATCAGCTGTATTCAGTGTCATTATCCCAGATAACCAGAGCAGAGAGGAGGATGAGGCAGCTCTTTACCTCAGTGTTGTAAAGTAACTTGTCCTCCTGTGTGATTAGAACAGATTTTGTGTGTACCAATAGGACGGTGGCCATTTTATTTCCCATGATGATTGTTCCTTAGATAAAACGAGCCATTAAAGCTAATTAAATGTATTTGGGAATATATTTATAATAAAGTAATATTTAAAAGGGGTTTGGCCACTTTCTGTCCACTTGTAACTATATGGTAATTGCTAATATAGCCATTGTTGATATTCTGTGCCATTTGCTATATTCCATAAGCCGTGTCCCCTTGTTAAGGAAATCTTTTGTGCTGTCAACACAGAGGTCCTATCCATAAGATGGCCGCTGATGGAAGGTCATGTGAGCAGGCAAATCACCTCTATGTGGTGTTTTCTTTATTTAAACACACTGCTTCTGCACAAAATACTCACCATTTCAAGAGCAGATGGCAGGGGCAGTGTATTTGAACAGAAAAGACATCCCATGAAAGTGATTTGTCTGGTCACATGACCCTCCATCAGCAGCCATTGTTTTTAGGACAGGATCTCTGTGTGGAAAGCACAAAACAAATGGCCAATAAGGGGTAATAACTCATGAAATATAGAAAATGACACAGAATTCCAACAAAAGCTATATTTGTAAGGCCTCATGCACACTACGTTTTTTTTTTGTTTTTTGTTTTTTTTTAAGGTCCGCAAAAACGGGGTCCGTAGGTCCGTGACCGTTTTTTCGTCCGTGGGTCTTTCTTGATTTTTGGAGGATCCACGGACATGAAAAATGAAAAAAAAAATCTAAGTCAAGTTTGCCATTGAAATGATAGGAAAAAACGGACACGGATCACGGACGACAATCTTGTGTGCATCCGTGATTTTTCACGGACCCATTGACTTGAATGGGTCCGTGAACCGTTGGCCGTGAAAAAAATAGGACAGGTCCTATTTTTTTCACGGCCAGGAAACACGGATCACGGATGCGGCTGCCAAACGGTGCATTTTCCGATTTTTCCACGGACCCATTGAAAGTCAATGGGTCCGCGAAAAAAAACGGCACAACGGCCACGGATGCACACAACGGTCGTGTGCATGAGGCCTAAGTATCATATAATCATTTTACATACACATAGGTCAACAGTGACCAGAAAATGGCCAACCCCTTCAAGAATTTTCATTTTCTTCATTCCCAGAAAACCCCTTTAAGAGCTCAGTAGAACTGAAGACAGACTCCCCTCAGCAACACTCCGAACTTTGCAAAGAAGACTCTTTGCATCCTGTTTTTAGTAGGAAGAAACATCTTTCCCTAATAAAGTATATTACAAAGATGGCTAACATCCCGATCCCTAAACTATATTAAAAATAAACTGAAATATAGTTACCCTTTAAGTGAGACTGTCCTTAAACATGAGGTAAATGATGGAATGGTGAGCAATTACAAACCTAGAATGCACAGTAGAGATGTGGCAGAGGCCTGCATAAAACCCTTTAGCTGACAGGGATGTAAAACAAAATCTGTAGTAATTTCCTAACGCCAACCTACAGCAAGTAGAGGGCGGGTTTCTATAAAGTGTTCATGCTTCATTTTTTCTTTTTAATTTAAAGTGACCTTTTAAGAGGCTTGTTTAACTAGGACACATTATGGTTGATGTCTACGACACCTTTAATTTTATAGCTTGGCACAAACACAAGACTAACTGGCAACAATACTCATGTACAGTATAAAGTTATTTTTTTTACACGAGCTGATGATTGGGAACAAATGTTTATGCGGCTAATCACTGCCCCATGTAATCGTGCCGAGAAACAAGCACGTGCCCATTTGTTAGTGACTGCATCTTTCATGTGGATGTTAAAATCACAGCTTGCGCAAGGGCAACTGTATGGTGATAGATGATTGTACTCTGCATATTTACCAGGTTGTGGCAGATTCTCTGCCGGTCGCCATTATAGTGAATGGGGCCAGATGGAATTCCGGCAGCATCCGGCCTGTCAGATCTGCTTAAACGCAGATGTGAAAAAGGCCTAACAATAGTTCGCACCCATGCATCAAGAGGATGGCCACTTTTAAATGTACTAAATGAGCTCCACATAGGCAACGGCCACTCATTTAAAAGATCTATACTTTTACAAGGTCATAGAGAAAGTAGGTTACAAGGGTATGCAAACAATTCTATACTTTACCACCATCTACAGAGAGCAGGGCAGAAAGAGGAAGCTGAAGCCATCAGTGTGTCACCATCTGATAGTAGTTAGCTTCCTGTCACTTGAGAGAAGGAGGGGAAAAATTGGGCTACCATAAACCTTAGTATATGATGTGCAATAACCAGTTTCACATGGAGGGCACTTGACTAGTTCTAAAGTGTTCACTCAGTGACAATGTTACTGGAAGGTAACCATCAATGGATGGATATAAAAATATTCCAAGTCACAAATCCCCCTTCCCCAACAAAACTGTCAAGTGTATCATTACAATAAAGTAAATTGAAAACTAAAGTTGGTCAACACCATCTTAAAATGCAAAACCAATGAGCCTGAGCAAGCAATGCATTTTTAACAAATTTAGGGTGCCTTCATATGTGATGTAAAAGTACACCACAAAATCCGCAATAGTATTTCTTAAAATTATGAATGAATATATATATATATATATATATATATATATATATATATATATATATATATATATATATATATATACACACATACACACACACACATATATACACACACACACACAGAATAAAAAAACTGATATACGGTTGTCTGCTGTGCATCAGACAGGTGCAGAATTTCACATAGCATTTACAGTAAGTCTATGATGACATCAAGCATCAAAAAGCTGCAGAAATACTTTCCACAGCTGAAAAAGTGATGGCACCCCCAGAGTGTCCTCTGAACAGATGACTTTGTGATGGTGTCTGCTATAGTATGTGATCTCAGCAGAGTCTAGAAACCAACCTGTGTGCTGCAGGTAGCTCTTGGGCTTTCTTTCCTGTTCATCATATTGACTTTAGGTTTCTGCTTCTACACCTGAATAAACTTGCTTTAAGACTGAATAAACTGACCTGTTAAATGATGCATTGTCTTTTAAAATTAGTTTAAAAAAAATAAATAAAAAAATAATATGTAATTGGTATTGCCGCATTCAAAATGATCTGATCTATTAAAGGATCACATTACTTATCCAGATTAGTGAACGTTAAAAAAACTAAATGGAATATTTTTTTTTTTAATTACATTGTCTTAAAAAATAAAGAATTGTATAAAAAGCAATCAAAAAGTCATATGTACCCCAAAATGGTACCAATAAAAACCACAACTCGTTTCGCAAAAAAACATTGCTGAAAAAATAAAAATATGTTATAGATGTTAGTATCAACAAATCTTTGTCGCACTCCGTGAAGCTGCTGTAAGTAGGGTTCCAACCCAGTCTTCAATAATAAATACAACTGCAGCATGCAGGTTTTGGCTTTGATAGTAGCTGCCTTCCTGACTTTCCTTTCCACACCTGCGGCATAGGCAAGTACCATGGATCCAATATGGCAAGATGTTATCTATAGAGACTTATGGGCATGTTACCTCTCTGTGCTTTGTATCTATTCATTAAACATATATGCAGAAGACAACACATTTGGCCTAATTTTCAGCCTGCAAGGGACAATGCGGACAAAGATTTATTGAAAATATCTATACAGCTGAAAAATAATACTACAAGTCTACTTCTCTTAGGAATTTACTATATAGCCTTTGTTCCGATCTGGAATTTGTTTTGCAGTAGCTCATAAATGGCAATTCGCTACCATAGCAACATCGGTAGCACCTTTATGTAATTTAGTCTTTTTTGTTTTGTGGAAATCTTATTTTATATTACGTTATGAATGTATATATGATAAGCAACATGGTCATTTACATTTTTGTTTATTTCTAGGTCTTCTGATACGGCAGTGTCTGAGGAAGGCCTGCATGACAAAACATAACATGAATATTGCCGCATGTTGAATAAAAATCTCTACTATCAAAGCAAAAACCTGCATGCAAACAAAACAAAAACGATATAAAATTTTGTATCGCCACAACCATATCGACCAACAGAACAAAGTTATCATATTATATATACACACACACACCACATTAGGAACCCAAAAAAATAAAAAAATAAAATAAAAAATATTACAATTTTTGCCCGCCTCACATCCTAAAAATTATATAAAAAGCGATCAGAAAATCATATGAAGGTCAAAATGGTACCCAAAAAAATAATAAAAAAATAAAAATGGGTGTTAGTATATGGAAATAAAAAAATAATTTTAATTTAAAAAAAACAGGATTTTATGTAGCAAAAGTAGTAGAATATAAACATAAATTTGGTATTGAACCATAGAATAAAATTATTGTGTCATATATATATAACATGAGGAACAACATAAAAATCTAAACTGACAAAATTAAAATTTTTGCCTACTTTCTCTCCTAAAAAAAAAATATGGTATAAAAAGCATTCAAAAAGTCATTTGTACCCCAAAATGGTACAAAAAAAAAAAAATACAGCTGGTCCCGCAACAAAAGCCCAAACACAGGTCAGTCAACCAAAAATAAAAATGTTTTGGCAAATTCCATGTTAGAAAATCCAGATGGAGCTCCTTCTCTTCTAAATGCTGCCATGTCCCGAAACAACAGTTTACATCCACATATAGGGTATTGCTATATTCAGGAAAAAATGCATAACAAATTGTGTGGTGCGTTTTCTCCAGTTACCCCTTGTGAAAATGAAAAATGTGGAGCTAAAGCAACATTGTATTAGAGATAAAATGTAATTTTTCATTTTCAGAGCCAATTGTTTCTAAATTCTATGAAAAGCTTGTTGGGTCAAAGCACTCACTGCACCTCTCGATCAATTCCTTAAGGAGGTGTAGTTTTCAAAATGGGGGGGATTTTTTGGGAGCTTCCTTTCTAGGGGTACCTCAGGGTAACTTCAAATGTGATATGGCACCAGAAACCCATTCCAGCAAAATCTGTCTCCCAAAAACTATTTGGTGCTCCTTTTCTTCTGAGCCCTGAAGTGTGCCTATACATCAGTTTACAACCACATATGGGGTGTTTCTGTGAACAGAATACAAGTAATAAATATTAAGGTTTGTTTTGCTGTTAATCCTTGAAGTGAATTTTTTTTTGGATTAAGATAGAAAATCTGCACAAAAAAATTAATAAATATGTTTACATTTCACCTCCATTTTGCTTTAATTCCTGTGGAACGCCTAAGGCTACTTTCACACTAGCGTTCGGGCGGATCCGTTCTGAACGGATCCGCCCATAATAATGCAGACGGAGGCTCCGTTCAGAACGGATCCGTCTGCATTATATTAGCTAAAAAAAGCTAAGTGTGAAAATAGCCTGGGACGGATCCGTCCAGACTTTCAATGTAAAGTCAATGGGGGACGGATCCGCTTGAAGATTGAGCCACATTGTGGCATCTTCAAACGGATCCGTCCCCATTGACTTACATTGTAAGTCTGGACGGATCCGCACGCCTCCGAACGGCCAGGCGGACCCCCGAACGCTGCAAGCAGCGTTCAGCTGTCCGCCTGTCCGTGCGGAGGCGAGCGGAGCGGAGGCTGAACGCCACCAGACTGATGCAGTCTGAGCGGATCCGCCTCCATTCAGACTGCATCAGGGCTGGACGGCTGCGTTCGGGTCCGCTCGTGAGCTCCTTCAAACGGAGCTCACGAACGGAAACCCGAACGCTAGTGTGAAAGCAGCCTAAAGAGTTAGAGTTTCTAAAATCAGTTCTGAATAATTTGAGGGGTGCGGTTTCTAAACTGGGGTCTTTTATGGGGGGTTTCTACTATGTAAGTCTCTTAAAGTGACTGAAAGATGGTTGAGAAACTGTTCTTGAAAATTTTAAAACTTGCATTCAAAATTCTAAGGCCTCATGCACACAAACATATTCCATTTCCGGTTTTTTTGGCAGACCGTATGCGGAACCATTCACTTCAATGGGGCCGCAAAAAAATAAATAAAAAAAGTTACTCCGTGTGCATTTCGTTTCCGTATGTCCGTATTTCGGTTTCGCAAAAAAACAAAACATATCCAATTATTGTCCGCATTACGGACAAGGACAGTACTGTTCTATGAAGGGTCAGCTGTTCCGTTCCTCAAAATGCGGAATGCCCACGTAGTTTTTGTGGATCCGATTTTTTTTTTTGCAGACCGCAAAATACATATGGTCGTGTACATGAGGCCTAAGCCTTATGAATATCCTAAAGAAATTAAATAGCATATACAAAATGATGCCAACATAAAGTAGACATGGCGAATGTTACCATTTCATGGGGTATCACTATCAGTCTTAAAAAGCTGAGAAATCAAAAATTTTGAAAATTCTAAATTTCTTATTTTCTGTAAAAAATGTTATGCCTAAAGGTTAACCCCTTAAGGACTCAGCCCTATTTCACCTTAAGGACTTGGCCATTTTTTGCAAATCTGACCAGTGTCACTTTAAGTGCTCATAACTTTAAAACGCTTTGACTTACCCAGGCCGTTCTGAGATTGTTTTTTCGTCACATATTTTACTCCATGACACTGCTAAAATTGGGTCCAAAAAGTTAATTTTTTGCATAAAAAATACCATTAAAAAATGTTGGGGGAAAAATTTGCAAATTTCAAATTTTCAGTTTCTCTACTTCTGTAATACATAGTAATACCCCCAAAAATTGTGATAAATTTACATTCCCCATATGTCTACTTCATGTTTGTAGCATTTTGGGAATGATATTTTATTTTTTGGGGATGTCACAAGGCTTAGAAGTTTAGAAGCAAATTTTGAAATTTTTCAGAAATCTTCAAAATCCCACTTTTTATGGACCAGTTCAGGTTTGAAGTCATATTGTGAGGCTTAGATAATAGAAACCTCCCAAAAATGTATACCTCTCAAGGTATTCAAAACAGTTTTTTTCAAACTTTATTAACCCTTTAGGTCTTCCACAAGAGTTAATGGCAGATTGAGAAACAATTTCGAAATTTCTATATTTTTGGAAAATTTTCCAATATAATCAATTTTTTCCAGGAGTAAAACAAGGGTTAACTGCCAAACAAAACTCAATATGGGTTGCCCTGATTCTGTTGTTTGCAAAAACACCCCATATGTGGTCGTAAACTACTGTTTGGCCAAACGGGAGCACATAGGAGGAGGGGAACACCATATGGGTTTTGGAAGGCAGATTTTGCAGGACTGGTTTTGTTTATACCATGTCCCATTTGAAGCCCCCTGTTGCACCCCTAGAATAGAAATTTCAAAAAAGTGACTCCATCTACGAAAGTACACCCCTCAAGGTATTCAAAACTGGGTTTACAAACTTTGTTAACCCTTTAGGTGTTCCACAAGAGTTAATGGCAGATGGAGAAACAATTTCTATTTTTTGGAAAATGTTCCATTTTAACCCTTACTTTATTACTGGAAAAAATGGGTTAACAGCCAAACACGGCAGGACATAGAAGAAGGGGAACGTCATATGGTTTTTGGAAGGCAGATTTTGCTGAACTGGTTAATTTACACCATGTACCCTTTCAAGCCCCCTGATGCACCCCTAGAGTAGAAACTCCATAGAAGTGACCCCATCTAGGAAACTACGGGATAAGGTGGTTGTTGTTTTGGGACTATTTTAGGGGTAAATATGATTTTTGGTTGCTCTATATTACTCTTTTTTGAGGGAATGTAACAAAAAAATTAAATTCTAAAATTGTTTGTGGAACACCTAAAAGGGTTAACATAGTTTGTAAAGTAACTTTTGAATACCTTGAGGGGTGTAGTTTCTTAGATGGGGTCACTTTTTTGGAGTTTCTAGTCTAGGCTACATCAGGGGGGGGGTTCTAATGGGACATGGTGTAAAAAAAATAAAAAAAAATAAACTGTCCATCAAAATCTGCCTTCCAGAAACCGTATGGAGTTCCCTTCGTTCTATGCCCTGCGGCTATATAGCCATTTACGACCACATATGGGGTGTTTCTGCAAACTACAGAATCGGGGCAATAAATATTTAGTTTTGTTTGGCTGTTAACCCTTGCTTTATTACCGGCAAAAAGGATTCAAATGGAAATTTTGCCTAAAAATTGGTGTTTTGGCACCATTTTTATTTTATATTTTTAACACCGTTCATCCGAGGCATTTGGTCAAAAGTCATTTTTATAGTGAAGACTTTTACGCACGCGACGATGCCCAATATGTATGGCTCTCAGACTTTGGAGACACTAAGCAGGAATCCTAAAACTGCGGCCCTCCAGATGTTGTAAAACTACAATTCCCACCATGCCCTGCTGATGGCTGTAGGTTGTCTGGGCATGCTGGGAATTATAGTTTTACAACATCTGGAGGGCCGCAGTTTGAGGATGCCTGCACTAAAACTAATATTTTTTTGGGGCGGAAAAAATTGTTTCCGTGTCTCCAAAGTCTGAGAGCCATAGTTTTTTATGTTCTCTAGTGGACTGTTGGGGATTATTAAAATTTTGTACTCCATAGAAGTGTGATACTCCCTGAAGCAATCGATAACGCAGAGGTCCGGATGATCGGGGCACGTGTCGCACCGAGTGGTGGTGTCCTTCCGTATCCCCCGTCCCTTCTTTCCAGTATGGGGGACCACACCTGGAAAGTGTTGGCCAGCAACTTTTTGTACCATGCTCGGGTTTTGCGCATGGCGTTATATGGCTTGAGGACTTGATCAGAGAGATCAACTCCTCCCATATACCGATTGTAGTCGATACAATCGGGCTTGAGGACCGTTGCCGTGGTACCTCGCACAGAGACTGGGGTGGTGCTGTTACCGTGGATTGTGGACAGCATAAGGACATCCCTCTTGTCCTTATACCTGACCAGCAACAGGTTTCCACTGGTAAGTGCACGGGTCTCACCCCTGGGGATAGGTACCTGGAGGGGGTAGGCAGGGAGGCCGCGTTGATTTTTCCGCCCGGTCCCACAAGCGAACGTCTATCTGGCGGCAAGGGACCTGAACAAGGGAATGCTGGTATAAAAGTTATCCATGTACAAGTGGTAACCGTTATCCAGCAGTGGGTACATAAGGTCCCACACGAGTTTCCCGCTAACACCCAGAGTGGGGGGACATTCTGGGGGTTGAATACCGGAATCTCGCCCCTCGTACACACAAAATTTGGAAGTGTACCCTGAGGTACTCTCACAAATTTTGTATAGCTTCACGCCATACCTCGCCCGCTTTGTGGGACTATATCGGCGGAAACTGAGTCTCCCCTTGAACGCAACGAGAGACTCATCAACCGCGACCTCCCTTCCAGGTACGTACACTGGGTTTTTGGACTAGACCCATATGCAGCACGAGGCCCCAAAATGTC